>NC_137111.1:0-30000 GCF_949357685.1 Gobio gobio | reverse complement strand
TGTCTTTCCAGAACTTGCAACAACCAAAGAAATTAGTTTTTTCGTCCACACTGATGATGGTAGGATATTTAAGAACTTTTTGTTTTATATATATTGTGAGAGTTTGTATCTTGACTCAGAAACAAAATGTGTGCATTTCAGAACTCCCATATACTGGAACATCCAGGAACTCTGCTGACTTCTCAGACCTGACAGAGCTTGGTGCCTCCTCAAATCTGAGTCTGACAGAAGAATATGTTACTCTCACTACTTGTGGTAAGCAGAGTTTTATGCAATGTGATTATTTTGTCTGACCCTGGGAATATCCACCCTGGTACATATGATAGTTTTGCTAGATTATATGCCTTGTACTGTGTTTTTGTGATCTTCAGATTTGACTGTCCTGCAGCAAGGGGTTGAAGGTTCCTCCTCCCTAAGTCTGACAGATACATTGTCTGTCTCAAGCAGCTTAAAAAGCAGTGATTCTGGATCTCAAATGATTCAACCTTTAATGGACAGTGTCCATGCAAGAAAGGTTTTTTTTTTAACTTGTGCACAAATAGATCTTTGTTATTAGATTAAAGGGTTAGTTCACCCAAAAATTAAAATGATGTCATTAATTACTCACCCTCATGTGGTTGGACACCCGTCAGACCTCTGTTCATCTTCAGAACACAAATGAAGATATTTTAGTGTAAAGCTGATGCTGAGAAAGGCTTCAGATAGGCCTCCATTGGCATTCAGTACATTCACACTCACAAGACCCATAAAAGGCACTAAAAATGTCGTTACAAAGTCCATCTCACTACAGTGGCTCTACTATAATTTTACGAAGCGACGACAATAGTTTTTGTGCGCAAAAAAATAAATAAAAATAACGACTTTATTCAACACGTCCTTGTTTTCCGTTTTGGCCTCTGCCGTGAACTCACGAAGCACCACGACGCATGCGCGAGAATATGACGTAGCGCCGGCGTTCGGGAATCCATGAAATGCACACTTAAGCCCCATTTTGAGCACTACGCCGAGACCTAAAGCACGATCAATGTAGAATTCAACAGCTTAGATACGCGCGTCTTCCTCTGCTTGTAAACAAATCTCCTCCTCGCTTCTGGGTCATGTGTCCGAAACGCCGGATCTGCGTCATATTCTCGTGCATGCGTCGTGGTGCTTCATGAGTTCACGTCCGAGACCTACACGGAAGACAAGAACTTGTGGAATGAAGTCGCTATTTTGATTTTTTTTTTTGCGGACAAAAACTATTGTCGTCGCTTCGTAAAATTATTGTAGAGCCACTGTAGTGAGATGGACTTTGTAACAACGTTTTTAGTGCCTGTTATGGGTCTTGTGAGTGTGAATGTACTGAATGCCAATGGAGGCCTATCTGAAGCCTTTCTCAGCATCAGATTTACACTAAAATATCTTCATTTGAGTTCCGAATATGAACGGAGGTCTGACGTGTGTCGAACGACATGAGGGTGAGTAATTAATGACATAATTTCATTTTTGGGTGAACTAACCCTTTAAGATTAAATGTATTTCTTTGAAAAACAGGTCCAAGTTTCGTTGTAATTTTTCTAAATAATGTTTTCTTTGTTTTAGAATGTCGAACAAATTCTGACTTCAAAGCCAGCGGGGTTGACTGTGATTAAAGAGTATCAAGAGACTGGGAGTTTGAAAGATTCCACAAGGCGGTTAATGGTGAACATTATTGTTGCTCACATGCATGAAAAAGAAGGGTAAGAAGCTTAAAGGTTTAGTTCACCCAAAAATGAAAATTCTGTCATTAATTACTTACCCTCATGTCGTTCGACACCCGTAAGACCTCCGTTCATCTTCGGAACAGAAATTAAGATATTTTAGTTGAAATCTGATGGCTCTGAAAGGCCTCCATTGGCACAATGGCACGGTTCACTATCAAGACCCTTAAAAGGTACTAAAGACGTCGTTACAAAGTCCATGACGATTTCAAAACACGGCATCATGAAGCTTCGAAGCGTTATGAATCACTGAGTCGATTCAGCGGTTTGAATCGCCAAATTTCAGCAGTTTCGCGGTTTGACACGCGATCCGAATCATGATTCGGCTCACTGATTCATAACACTTCGAAGCTTCATGTTGCCTTGTTTTGAAATCGTCATCACTATATAAGTCGTTATTTAGGGTTTTTTTGCGCACAAAAACTATTATCGTGATTCATAGTTATTTTAGAACCACTGTAGTGAGATGGACTTTGTAACGACGTCTTTAGTACCTTTTAAGGGTCTTGATAGTGAACCGTGCCATTGTGCCAATGGAGGCCTTTCAGAGCCATCAGATTTCAACTAAAATATCTTAATTTGTGTTCTGAAGATGAACGGAGGTCTTACGGGTGTCGAACGACATGAGGGTAAGTAATTAATGACAGAATTTTCATTTTTGGGTGAACTAACCCTTTAAAGAAGGCATGACTTTCTTTTTTTCCCCTTAAAAATCAGACAAGAATCTAAATACAAATGTTTTCACTTTTGCAGGAGAGCTGTTAGTAAAGCAACAAAGGAGTTCCATGCCCTTGGGATTGTGTCACTGTTCCCATCTTTGAAAGACCCATACTCTAAAAAAGGATATGTAAGTTTTTTTTCAAAAATATTTTTCTTATATCCTTTTGAGCCACTGCAATGGTATTATTTTGTTCAACATAACATACTGCTTCCCCCCCAGGAACATTTCTTTGACATTCAGAGCAACAAAGGCTTTCTTGAGTGGCGCATAAAGAACGTGCAACGTAAATCCAGAACCTCCTCTACATCACAGAACAGAGTGGAGCTAAAAGGAGGTCCCACATCATCAAGAACGATTGGAACCATAGATGACCAGCGAATGGGAGATGAATGTATGGAAGCCATATCTCTCCTCCACCACACAACTGACCGTGACTTAGTGTTCCAGAAGATGAGAGAAACTTTTCACTACCGTCAGCAGATTCTCCACGACCCACAGCGCTCTGCTGATGTACTACAAATGTTTCCTCGTTTCTTGGACATCAAAGGACTGGTAAGTATTAAATAAGAATGTCAGATGCAAAATTTTAATACAAACATGTTACTTTAGGTGTCTGAATGTTTATCTTTCCTTTTTTAATTAGATTTTGCAAGACTTCTCAGTGATGTTTGGAGCAGAGGTTGCTTCAAGGTTCCTGGAAAAATGGAACACCAGTTTTAAAGAAAAAGTAATTCAGGAGGCCAGGAACCTTAAAGAGACTGCTCTCCTAAAACAGCATCTGAAAGCTGCACTGAATGAAGAATCTGACACTACTGATGATCCAGGTACAGTTATCATCAAAATAGTAATGTTGTTACTTGAGTAAATCAATCTTCTGGTTAAAAGTTTTTATTGATTATTTCCCAAAAGTATATTCCCCTAAAAGTCTGCTAAAAACACTTAATACACAGTTAATTGTTAATTTAGTTTATTACAAAAGCTCATCTTTAAATTCATGTTTTGTGAATGCTGTCCATAACTATTTAATAAAAAAAAAATCATGCTGCTTGTAAGAACATTGTAATTACCCAACGAATAGTTTGTAATTTTAAGATATTATGATACACAATACACAGGGGTAATTTAGAGATGCCATAAACACACTAGTTTGAACTACTGTTATTTTCTGTCTTCAGAATGGGACAGCGACATGGCTTCTCTACTTGTCCTGCTGCATCTTCTCACTCCACAACAAGCTGGAAGAAAGCGGCCCAAGAAGATCAGTGTTGGAGAGGCCACAGATCATCTGGTGAAATTTTTGAAGGTTTGTTAAGACAACACTATCCTATTCCAAATAATGCCTATTTTAAACAAATTGTTTATAAAGGGACATTTATGTTGTGTTTTAGTCATGCCAAAGCCTTGAGGATCATCTCCTGACCACTGAAGGAAACCCTCAGCCATACCTTCTTGCTTCAGGGACTTCAAAAGCACAGGTTTTCACCTTTTACATTGTCTTGGAGAAAAAACTTCTGCCTTGTCAGTCATGTACATCCTTGGGTGCTTTTGACGAGCTGTTCAAGTGCCATTTTGTTTTCAGTGTGAAGTATGATGATGCTCTGTCCAGCCTGTACACATTTTTGCAGACTACTGTGTACAATATTGATATAGGTACAACTGAAGAAACTCCAAAAGTCAAAGAACTGAAAGCAAAGCTGTTGAACAAGCAGTAATTGTCTTATTCAACCAAAATGTTAAGTTGTTTCCTCTGCACATCATCCTTTGGTTCAGCTTTGCTTTTATTCAGGCACCTCAAACTAATTCATGGAATGTATCCTGGGAAAAATCTAAGACTGAAATGTGCTCAAGCAGGTTGTTGCTTGCAATTCTCTAGTTATTCTGGATTTAGGAGACATCTCGTTAAGATACATTCTTCAATTGGTGACAGATGTGTTCCTAACGAGACCCCTTCCAGTTATGAAAATGAAAAACACAATTCTCATTCCTTAAATGATGAAATTCCCTCTACTTCATCTCAGTGCCAAAATGTTGAAGCAGGGCCTTCAGTATCCACTCACAAGAAAGATATGTGTGCATCTATAATAGCAAAGCTTTTGGGTAGTGGTGTACCAAATACTGTAGTTCTTTCCACAATTGAGAATTTGGAGGAATTTGTGGAAGATCTGCAGTCTAATATTAAGGACCATGTTTTAAACTTACTCCCAGATAACAATCCATCCAGACCAGACATAGAAGAGTTATTTAAAAGTTTGGACAACCCTTTCAGCCAATTGAACACTGATACCAAATGGAAGAAGTATTTCAGAGACAAATGGGGAGTAGTAGAGCCAGTGGAACTGCGCCTTGGTGTTAGGTATGATTCTAGACGAAATAACAAAACTGGAACTTATGAACAAGTTCCTATTAATGATAAATTCATATATATTCCAATTTTGAAAACACTCCAGTTCATTTTCAGAAACGAAAACATTTGTGAGATGATGCAAACATGTACTCAGTCTGATATATATGAAGACTTCTGTGACGGTAGCTACTTTAAAAATCATCCATTATTTTCGACTAATAAGTTTGCTCTCCAAATTCAATTGTACTTTGATGAGTTTGAATGTGCAAATCCTCTTGGCTCCAAAAAAGGTATTCATAAAGTTGGTTGCCTTTACTTTATTCTCAGAAATCTTGCTCCAAAGGTGAATTCTGCCCTCATGAACATCCATTTGGTATCTTTGTTTCATGCTCAAGATGTTAAGAAATATGGGATTGATGAAATGCTGAAACCTTTAATAAGGGACTTGAAAATATTAGAAACTGTTGGGGTTGCTGTTCCATTTTCTGAACAACCTGTACATGGCACACTTGCTCAAATTACTGGTGATAACTTGGGTATGCATAGCATTCTTGGGTTCTTGGAATCATTTAATGCAAATTATTTCTGTCGATTTTGCTTAATTGATAAATCTTCAGCTCAGACCGTTTTCTCAGAGGATGACCCAAGTTTGACTTTAAGATCACCAGTACTGAATGATCAGCATTATGCTATTTTGGTAGATGATCCAACACTAACCTCTTCTTTTGGCATCAAGAGGAAAAGCATGCTCAATACTTTGCAGTATTTCAATACAGGGGAAAACTATGCTGTTGACATAATGCACGATATTTTGGAAGGGGTTGGTCAATATGAGATCAAACTACTTTTTGACTATCTAATTGAAAATTTAATCTTGAAAGAAAGCTTGTTAAACAGGACGTATGCTTTTAATTATGGCTATCTGGAAACTAAAAACAAGCCAACAAATATTAATCTTGACACTGGAGGACATGGATTAGGCTTAAATGCATCGCAAACACTGTGTTTAGTCACAAACATACCTTTGATATTTGGTGACCTGGTACCAGAGGATGATTTGCACTGGCGCTTGTTGCTCTTATTGTTGAACATCATAAACATTGTGTTCTCTTACTCAATCACTGAGGGGATGACAGTGTATTTAAAGCACATGACATCATCAGCTCTTCAAAGAACTGTACCCATCAAGAAACTTGCTTCCAAAACATCATTTCATGGTCCACTACCCAAGGTGCATTAGAAAGATTGGACCACTCATTCATATCTGGACCATGAGATTCGAAGCAAAGCACACATTTTTTAAAGATTCTGTGAAGAACTTCAAAAATTTGACTGTGTCGCTCGCAAATAAACACCAATTTGCAGTAGCATATCATTGGGAATGCTTGTCTTTAAAAGCAGTTGAGTCTGGTCCAGTCAAAATGTGTTCACTTGAGACGCTTGAATTTTCAGAAAATGTAACTGCATCTCTCCATGTTGATTCACAAGCCACTGTCAATCTCACTAAGTGGGTAAAATGTTGTGGTGTTGAGTATCGTGTTGGACTTTTTGTTTGCACAGGTACTGATGAAAACATGCCATTTTTCAGCAAAATAACCTCCATCATTTTACACAATGGTAAAGTGTTTTTTTGTTTTGATTGAGCATGAAACATGTTTCCATGACCACTTCCATGCATTTCAAGTTACTGAAAACTTACCAAGGAAGATATTGGTTATCGAACAGGAAAGATTAAGACATTTCAAATCTTTTGATGCCCAAATGTCATACGGTTGTGATTCACAATTTTATGTTGTATCAGAGAGTTGCATTATCTGATTTCTGATTTAAATGAATTTACTGTGATGTTGATTTTTGATTTAAATGAATTTACTGTGAAGTTGATTTCTGATTTAAATGAATTTACTGTGAAGTTGATTTCTTATCTAAATGAATTTACTGTGATGTTGATTTCTGATTTAAATGAATTTACTGTGAAGTTGATTTCTGATTTAAATGAATTTACTGTGAAGTTGATTTCTTATCTAAATGAATTTACTGTGATGTTGATTTCTGATTTAAATGAATTTACTGTGAAGTTGATTTCTGATTTAAATGAATTTACTGTGAAGTTGATTTCTGATTTAAATGAATTTACTGTGAAGTTGATTTCTGATTTAAATGAATTTACTGTGAAGTTGATTTCTGATTTAAATGAATTTACTGTGAAGTTGATTTCTGATTTAAATGAATTTACTGTGAAGTTGATTTCTGATTTAAATGAATTTACTGTGAAGTTGATTTCTGATTTAAATGAATTTACTGTGAAGTTGATTTCTGATTTAAATGAATTTACTGTGAAGTTGTTCCTTGTTACTATAAGTATCTACCTCAGGCTACACAATCCTACTGCACTATTTTAAATAATCCTGCAGGCTTGATTTTATAAAAAACATTGTGTTGTTGACAATGTTTCAATTTTACTAATTCACTCTGTTAGCTGCCTATGTTTTGCTGTTAAGATTTTACAGTATTTTATGACAGCAATTGTTTTAAAAGTGTCCATGCATTGCATTTCTGAAACAATGTATGAATTCGCTCAAATAAAGGCAGTAAATCAAGAGTATGGTGTTCAATGTAATCATTTCCACATATAAATGTTAACTCTAAGAAGTGTTAAATAAAATATGTTTTAAGTGTTAATTTTTAACACTGGTAAGGAGTTTATATTACAATTAACTACATTTCAGAGTTACAGTTACTCTCTGTAGGATTAGTATTTTAACTCCAGAAATAGTTAAATTTTAACTCTGAAAAAGTGTTAAAAAATCAACTCCAAGAGCAGAGTTATTTTAACTCTGCGCTGGAGTTAGGGTTAGGGTTAGGGTTAGGGTTAGGGTTAGGGTTAGGGTTAGGGTTAGGGTTAGGGTGGGTTAGGGTTAGGGTTAGGGTTAGGGTTAGGGTTAGGGTTAGGGTTAGGGTTAGGGTTAGGGTTAGGGGAAATCGATCCAAGATCCGATCCCCGAAGGAATCGGAAATGGTTATGCACTCTCCACCCAACCGCTGACCACTAAAGACGGCTACTGGACGAGACCAGATATACATCATTATTAAAAAATAAAATAGAGGGCTAAAATTGCCAGGGTTCAAATCAAGAGGGCTATATTAACAAGGGTTTAATTTTACAAAAAAACGAAGGTTAGGTTTTAGGCAGATGTGGTGAGGGGCATATAACTCCCGTCTATTTGGACATATATAACTCCCGTCTATTTGGACATAAGGAGACACTCGACGTCACAGGGGACGGAGAAAAAATTATGCGGCTCTTCAACATCACTCACACCAATGATGGAGGCCATTTTGACCAACTCGACGCCTATTTGGGCATGAAGAGAAAATTTTCCAAGGCTCTGCTACATCACCCACCTTTCAAATGATGGCAGCTGTACTCATTTTTACGGTCCCGTGTCATCCAGGCACACTCTCGCGACGCGTTTCGAACTTTCCAAAGGTTCTCATCAGGCGAATTGGGATGACAACTGTCTCTGTTCCCTCTCCAACTCCGTATGGTAGAGGGCGGGGTGCCCCTCCCACTGCTAAATACCTTTCAACACTGTATGGTGCTTCATAAATCGTTTTTTCAACCTCAATACATTTATTTTTAAATACCTATCAACACTGTATGGTGCTTCATAAATCGTTTTTTCACTATCAACACATTTGTTTTTAATTTTAAAATTTAATAACCATATATAAACACAGCCCCATCCATCACCATCTGAAGCTCAGAGTTGGAGGACCTGGCGTGTTAGGGGAAATCGATCCAAGATCCGATCCCCGAAGGAATCGGAAATGGTTATGCACTCTCCACCCAACCGCTGACCACTAAAGACGGCTACTGGACGAGACCAGATATACATCATTATTAAAAAATAAAATAGAGGGCTAAAATTGCCAGGGTTCAAATCAAGAGGGCTATATTAACAAGGGTTTAATTTTACAAAAAAACGAAGGTTAGGTTTTAGGCAGATGTGGTGAGGGGCATATAACTCCCGTCTATTTGGACATATATAACTCCCGTCTATTTGGACATAAGGAGACACTCGACGTCACAGGGGACGGAGAAAAAATTATGCGGCTCTTCAACATCACTCACACCAATGATGGAGGCCATTTTGACCAACTCGACGCCTATTTGGGCATGAAGAGAAAATTTTCCAAGGCTCTGCTACATCACCCACCTTTCAAATGATGGCAGCTGTACTCATTTTTACGGTCCCGTGTCATCCAGGCACACTCTCGCGACGCGTTTCGAACTTTCCAAAGGTTCTCATCAGGCGAATTGGGATGACAACTGTCTCTGTTCCCTCTCCAACTCCGTATGGTAGAGGGCGGGGTGCCCCTCCCACTGCTAAATACCTTTCAACACTGTATGGTGCTTCATAAATCGTTTTTTCAACCTCAATACATTTATTTTTAAATACCTATCAACACTGTATGGTGCTTCATAAATCGTTTTTTCACTATCAACACATTTGTTTTTAATTTTAAAATTTAATAACCATATATAAACACAGCCCCATCCATCACCATCTGAAGCTCAGAGTTGGAGGACCTGGCGTGTTAGGGGAAATCGATCCAAGATCCGATCCCCGAAGGAATCGGAAATGGTTATGCACTCTCCACCCAACCGCTGACCACTAAAGACGGCTACTGGACGAGACCAGATATACATCATTATTAAAAAATAAAATAGAGGGCTAAAATTGCCAGGGTTCAAATCAAGAGGGCTATATTAACAAGGGTTTAATTTTACAAAAAAACGAAGGTTAGGTTTTAGGCAGATGTGGTGAGGGGCATATAACTCCCGTCTATTTGGACATATATAACTCCCGTCTATTTGGACATAAGGAGACACTCGACGTCACAGGGGACGGAGAAAAAATTATGCGGCTCTTCAACATCACTCACACCAATGATGGAGGCCATTTTGACCAACTCGACGCCTATTTGGGCATGAAGAGAAAATTTTCCAAGGCTCTGCTACATCACCCACCTTTCAAATGATGGCAGCTGTACTCATTTTTACGGTCCCGTGTCATCCAGGCACACTCTCGCGACGCGTTTCGAACTTTCCAAAGGTTCTCATCAGGCGAATTGGGATGACAACTGTCTCTGTTCCCTCTCCAACTCCGTATGGTAGAGGGCGGGGTGCCCCTCCCACTGCTAAATACCTTTCAACACTGTATGGTGCTTCATAAATCGTTTTTTCAACCTCAATACATTTATTTTTAAATACCTATCAACACTGTATGGTGCTTCATAAATCGTTTTTTCACTATCAACACATTTGTTTTTAATTTTAAAATTTAATAACCATATATAAACACAGCCCCATCCATCACCATCTGAAGCTCAGAGTTGGAGGACCTGGCGTGTTAGGGGAAATCGATCCAAGATCCGATCCCCGAAGGAATCGGAAATGGTTATGCACTCTCCACCCAACCGCTGACCACTAAAGACGGCTACTGGACGAGACCAGATATACATCATTATTAAAAAATAAAATAGAGGGCTAAAATTGCCAGGGTTCAAATCAAGAGGGCTATATTAACAAGGGTTTAATTTTACAAAAAAACGAAGGTTAGGTTTTAGGCAGATGTGGTGAGGGGCATATAACTCCCGTCTATTTGGACATATATAACTCCCGTCTATTTGGACATAAGGAGACACTCGACGTCACAGGGGACGGAGAAAAAATTATGCGGCTCTTCAACATCACTCACACCAATGATGGAGGCCATTTTGACCAACTCGACGCCTATTTGGGCATGAAGAGAAAATTTTCCAAGGCTCTGCTACATCACCCACCTTTCAAATGATGGCAGCTGTACTCATTTTTACGGTCCCGTGTCATCCAGGCACACTCTCGCGACGCGTTTCGAACTTTCCAAAGGTTCTCATCAGGCGAATTGGGATGACAACTGTCTCTGTTCCCTCTCCAACTCCGTATGGTAGAGGGCGGGGTGCCCCTCCCACTGCTAAATACCTTTCAACACTGTATGGTGCTTCATAAATCGTTTTTTCAACCTCAATACATTTATTTTTAAATACCTATCAACACTGTATGGTGCTTCATAAATCGTTTTTTCACTATCAACACATTTGTTTTTAATTTTAAAATTTAATAACCATATATAAACACAGCCCCATCCATCACCATCTGAAGCTCAGAGTTGGAGGACCTGGCGTGTTAGGGGAAATCGATCCAAGATCCGATCCCCGAAGGAATCGGAAATGGTTATGCACTCTCCACCCAACCGCTGACCACTAAAGACGGCTACTGGACGAGACCAGATATACATCATTATTAAAAAATAAAATAGAGGGCTAAAATTGCCAGGGTTCAAATCAAGAGGGCTATATTAACAAGGGTTTAATTTTACAAAAAAACGAAGGTTAGGTTTTAGGCAGATGTGGTGAGGGGCATATAACTCCCGTCTATTTGGACATATATAACTCCCGTCTATTTGGACATAAGGAGACACTCGACGTCACAGGGGACGGAGAAAAAATTATGCGGCTCTTCAACATCACTCACACCAATGATGGAGGCCATTTTGACCAACTCGACGCCTATTTGGGCATGAAGAGAAAATTTTCCAAGGCTCTGCTACATCACCCACCTTTCAAATGATGGCAGCTGTACTCATTTTTACGGTCCCGTGTCATCCAGGCACACTCTCGCGACGCGTTTCGAACTTTCCAAAGGTTCTCATCAGGCGAATTGGGATGACAACTGTCTCTGTTCCCTCTCCAACTCCGTATGGTAGAGGGCGGGGTGCCCCTCCCACTGCTAAATACCTTTCAACACTGTATGGTGCTTCATAAATCGTTTTTTCAACCTCAATACATTTATTTTTAAATACCTATCAACACTGTATGGTGCTTCATAAATCGTTTTTTCACTATCAACACATTTGTTTTTAATTTTAAAATTTAATAACCATATATAAACACAGCCCCATCCATCACCATCTGAAGCTCAGAGTTGGAGGACCTGGCGTGTTAGGGGAAATCGATCCAAGATCCGATCCCCGAAGGAATCGGAAATGGTTATGCACTCTCCACCCAACCGCTGACCACTAAAGACGGCTACTGGACGAGACCAGATATACATCATTATTAAAAAATAAAATAGAGGGCTAAAATTGCCAGGGTTCAAATCAAGAGGGCTATATTAACAAGGGTTTAATTTTACAAAAAAACGAAGGTTAGGTTTTAGGCAGATGTGGTGAGGGGCATATAACTCCCGTCTATTTGGACATATATAACTCCCGTCTATTTGGACATAAGGAGACACTCGACGTCACAGGGGACGGAGAAAAAATTATGCGGCTCTTCAACATCACTCACACCAATGATGGAGGCCATTTTGACCAACTCGACGCCTATTTGGGCATGAAGAGAAAATTTTCCAAGGCTCTGCTACATCACCCACCTTTCAAATGATGGCAGCTGTACTCATTTTTACGGTCCCGTGTCATCCAGGCACACTCTCGCGACGCGTTTCGAACTTTCCAAAGGTTCTCATCAGGCGAATTGGGATGACAACTGTCTCTGTTCCCTCTCCAACTCCGTATGGTAGAGGGCGGGGTGCCCCTCCCACTGCTAAATACCTTTCAACACTGTATGGTGCTTCATAAATCGTTTTTTCAACCTCAATACATTTATTTTTAAATACCTATCAACACTGTATGGTGCTTCATAAATCGTTTTTTCACTATCAACACATTTGTTTTTAATTTTAAAATTTAATAACCATATATAAACACAGCCCCATCCATCACCATCTGAAGCTCAGAGTTGGAGGACCTGGCGTGTTAGGGGAAATCGATCCAAGATCCGATCCCCGAAGGAATCGGAAATGGTTATGCACTCTCCACCCAACCGCTGACCACTAAAGACGGCTACTGGACGAGACCAGATATACATCATTATTAAAAAATAAAATAGAGGGCTAAAATTGCCAGGGTTCAAATCAAGAGGGCTATATTAACAAGGGTTTAATTTTACAAAAAAACGAAGGTTAGGTTTTAGGCAGATGTGGTGAGGGGCATATAACTCCCGTCTATTTGGACATATATAACTCCCGTCTATTTGGACATAAGGAGACACTCGACGTCACAGGGGACGGAGAAAAAATTATGCGGCTCTTCAACATCACTCACACCAATGATGGAGGCCATTTTGACCAACTCGACGCCTATTTGGGCATGAAGAGAAAATTTTCCAAGGCTCTGCTACATCACCCACCTTTCAAATGATGGCAGCTGTACTCATTTTTACGGTCCCGTGTCATCCAGGCACACTCTCGCGACGCGTTTCGAACTTTCCAAAGGTTCTCATCAGGCGAATTGGGATGACAACTGTCTCTGTTCCCTCTCCAACTCCGTATGGTAGAGGGCGGGGTGCCCCTCCCACTGCTAAATACCTTTCAACACTGTATGGTGCTTCATAAATCGTTTTTTCAACCTCAATACATTTATTTTTAAATACCTATCAACACTGTATGGTGCTTCATAAATCGTTTTTTCACTATCAACACATTTGTTTTTAATTTTAAAATTTAATAACCATATATAAACACAGCCCCATCCATCACCATCTGAAGCTCAGAGTTGGAGGACCTGGCGTGTTAGGGGAAATCGATCCAAGATCCGATCCCCGAAGGAATCGGAAATGGTTATGCACTCTCCACCCAACCGCTGACCACTAAAGACGGCTACTGGACGAGACCAGATATACATCATTATTAAAAAATAAAATAGAGGGCTAAAATTGCCAGGGTTCAAATCAAGAGGGCTATATTAACAAGGGTTTAATTTTACAAAAAAACGAAGGTTAGGTTTTAGGCAGATGTGGTGAGGGGCATATAACTCCCGTCTATTTGGACATATATAACTCCCGTCTATTTGGACATAAGGAGACACTCGACGTCACAGGGGACGGAGAAAAAATTATGCGGCTCTTCAACATCACTCACACCAATGATGGAGGCCATTTTGACCAACTCGACGCCTATTTGGGCATGAAGAGAAAATTTTCCAAGGCTCTGCTACATCACCCACCTTTCAAATGATGGCAGCTGTACTCATTTTTACGGTCCCGTGTCATCCAGGCACACTCTCGCGACGCGTTTCGAACTTTCCAAAGGTTCTCATCAGGCGAATTGGGATGACAACTGTCTCTGTTCCCTCTCCAACTCCGTATGGTAGAGGGCGGGGTGCCCCTCCCACTGCTAAATACCTTTCAACACTGTATGGTGCTTCATAAATCGTTTTTTCAACCTCAATACATTTATTTTTAAATACCTATCAACACTGTATGGTGCTTCATAAATCGTTTTTTCACTATCAACACATTTGTTTTTAATTTTAAAATTTAATAACCATATATAAACACAGCCCCATCCATCACCATCTGAAGCTCAGAGTTGGAGGACCTGGCGTGTTAGGGGAAATCGATCCAAGATCCGATCCCCGAAGGAATCGGAAATGGTTATGCACTCTCCACCCAACCGCTGACCACTAAAGACGGCTACTGGACGAGACCAGATATACATCATTATTAAAAAATAAAATAGAGGGCTAAAATTGCCAGGGTTCAAATCAAGAGGGCTATATTAACAAGGGTTTAATTTTACAAAAAAACGAAGGTTAGGTTTTAGGCAGATGTGGTGAGGGGCATATAACTCCCGTCTATTTGGACATATATAACTCCCGTCTATTTGGACATAAGGAGACACTCGACGTCACAGGGGACGGAGAAAAAATTATGCGGCTCTTCAACATCACTCACACCAATGATGGAGGCCATTTTGACCAACTCGACGCCTATTTGGGCATGAAGAGAAAATTTTCCAAGGCTCTGCTACATCACCCACCTTTCAAATGATGGCAGCTGTACTCATTTTTACGGTCCCGTGTCATCCAGGCACACTCTCGCGACGCGTTTCGAACTTTCCAAAGGTTCTCATCAGGCGAATTGGGATGACAACTGTCTCTGTTCCCTCTCCAACTCCGTATGGTAGAGGGCGGGGTGCCCCTCCCACTGCTAAATACCTTTCAACACTGTATGGTGCTTCATAAATCGTTTTTTCAACCTCAATACATTTATTTTTAAATACCTATCAACACTGTATGGTGCTTCATAAATCGTTTTTTCACTATCAACACATTTGTTTTTAATTTTAAAATTTAATAACCATATATAAACACAGCCCCATCCATCACCATCTGAAGCTCAGAGTTGGAGGACCTGGCGTGTTAGGGGAAATCGATCCAAGATCCGATCCCCGAAGGAATCGGAAATGGTTATGCACTCTCCACCCAACCGCTGACCACTAAAGACGGCTACTGGACGAGACCAGATATACATCATTATTAAAAAATAAAATAGAGGGCTAAAATTGCCAGGGTTCAAATCAAGAGGGCTATATTAACAAGGGTTTAATTTTACAAAAAAACGAAGGTTAGGTTTTAGGCAGATGTGGTGAGGGGCATATAACTCCCGTCTATTTGGACATATATAACTCCCGTCTATTTGGACATAAGGAGACACTCGACGTCACAGGGGACGGAGAAAAAATTATGCGGCTCTTCAACATCACTCACACCAATGATGGAGGCCATTTTGACCAACTCGACGCCTATTTGGGCATGAAGAGAAAATTTTCCAAGGCTCTGCTACATCACCCACCTTTCAAATGATGGCAGCTGTACTCATTTTTACGGTCCCGTGTCATCCAGGCACACTCTCGCGACGCGTTTCGAACTTTCCAAAGGTTCTCATCAGGCGAATTGGGATGACAACTGTCTCTGTTCCCTCTCCAACTCCGTATGGTAGAGGGCGGGGTGCCCCTCCCACTGCTAAATACCTTTCAACACTGTATGGTGCTTCATAAATCGTTTTTTCAACCTCAATACATTTATTTTTAAATACCTATCAACACTGTATGGTGCTTCATAAATCGTTTTTTCACTATCAACACATTTGTTTTTAATTTTAAAATTTAATAACCATATATAAACACAGCCCCATCCATCACCATCTGAAGCTCAGAGTTGGAGGACCTGGCGTGTTAGGGGAAATCGATCCAAGATCCGATCCCCGAAGGAATCGGAAATGGTTATGCACTCTCCACCCAACCGCTGACCACTAAAGACGGCTACTGGACGAGACCAGATATACATCATTATTAAAAAATAAAATAGAGGGCTAAAATTGCCAGGGTTCAAATCAAGAGGGCTATATTAACAAGGGTTTAATTTTACAAAAAAACGAAGGTTAGGTTTTAGGCAGATGTGGTGAGGGGCATATAACTCCCGTCTATTTGGACATATATAACTCCCGTCTATTTGGACATAAGGAGACACTCGACGTCACAGGGGACGGAGAAAAAATTATGCGGCTCTTCAACATCACTCACACCAATGATGGAGGCCATTTTGACCAACTCGACGCCTATTTGGGCATGAAGAGAAAATTTTCCAAGGCTCTGCTACATCACCCACCTTTCAAATGATGGCAGCTGTACTCATTTTTACGGTCCCGTGTCATCCAGGCACACTCTCGCGACGCGTTTCGAACTTTCCAAAGGTTCTCATCAGGCGAATTGGGATGACAACTGTCTCTGTTCCCTCTCCAACTCCGTATGGTAGAGGGCGGGGTGCCCCTCCCACTGCTAAATACCTTTCAACACTGTATGGTGCTTCATAAATCGTTTTTTCAACCTCAATACATTTATTTTTAAATACCTATCAACACTGTATGGTGCTTCATAAATCGTTTTTTCACTATCAACACATTTGTTTTTAATTTTAAAATTTAATAACCATATATAAACACAGCCCCATCCATCACCATCTGAAGCTCAGAGTTGGAGGACCTGGCGTGTTAGGGGAAATCGATCCAAGATCCGATCCCCGAAGGAATCGGAAATGGTTATGCACTCTCCACCCAACCGCTGACCACTAAAGACGGCTACTGGACGAGACCAGATATACATCATTATTAAAAAATAAAATAGAGGGCTAAAATTGCCAGGGTTCAAATCAAGAGGGCTATATTAACAAGGGTTTAATTTTACAAAAAAACGAAGGTTAGGTTTTAGGCAGATGTGGTGAGGGGCATATAACTCCCGTCTATTTGGACATATATAACTCCCGTCTATTTGGACATAAGGAGACACTCGACGTCACAGGGGACGGAGAAAAAATTATGCGGCTCTTCAACATCACTCACACCAATGATGGAGGCCATTTTGACCAACTCGACGCCTATTTGGGCATGAAGAGAAAATTTTCCAAGGCTCTGCTACATCACCCACCTTTCAAATGATGGCAGCTGTACTCATTTTTACGGTCCCGTGTCATCCAGGCACACTCTCGCGACGCGTTTCGAACTTTCCAAAGGTTCTCATCAGGCGAATTGGGATGACAACTGTCTCTGTTCCCTCTCCAACTCCGTATGGTAGAGGGCGGGGTGCCCCTCCCACTGCTAAATACCTTTCAACACTGTATGGTGCTTCATAAATCGTTTTTTCAACCTCACTACATTTATTTTTAAATACCTATCAACACTGTATGGTGCTTCATAAATCGTTTTTTCACTATCAACACATTTGTTTTTAATTTTAAAATTTAATAACCATATATAAACACAGCCCCATCCATCACCATCTGAAGCTCAGAGTTGGAGGACCTGGCGTGTTAGGGGAAATCGATCCAAGATCCGATCCCCGAAGGAATCGGAAATGGTTATGCACTCTCCACCCAACCGCTGACCACTAAAGACGGCTACTGGACGAGACCAGATATACATCATTATTAAAAAATAAAATAGAGGGCTAAAATTGCCAGGGTTCAAATCAAGAGGGCTATATTAACAAGGGTTTAATTTTACAAAAAAACGAAGGTTAGGTTTTAGGCAGATGTGGTGAGGGGCATATAACTCCCGTCTATTTGGACATATATAACTCCCGTCTATTTGGACATAAGGAGACACTCGACGTCACAGGGGACGGAGAAAAAATTATGCGGCTCTTCAACATCACTCACACCAATGATGGAGGCCATTTTGACCAACTCGACGCCTATTTGGGCATGAAGAGAAAATTTTCCAAGGCTCTGCTACATCACCCACCTTTCAAATGATGGCAGCTGTACTCATTTTTACGGTCCCGTGTCATCCAGGCACACTCTCGCGACGCGTTTCGAACTTTCCAAAGGTTCTCATCAGGCGAATTGGGATGACAACTGTCTCTGTTCCCTCTCCAACTCCGTATGGTAGAGGGCGGGGTGCCCCTCCCACTGCTAAATACCTTTCAACACTGTATGGTGCTTCATAAATCGTTTTTTCAACCTCAATACATTTATTTTTAAATACCTATCAACACTGTATGGTGCTTCATAAATCGTTTTTTCACTATCAACACATTTGTTTTTAATTTTAAAATTTAATAACCATATATAAACACAGCCCCATCCATCACCATCTGAAGCTCAGAGTTGGAGGACCTGGCGTGTTAGGGGAAATCGATCCAAGATCCGATCCCCGAAGGAATCGGAAATGGTTATGCACTCTCCACCCAACCGCTGACCACTAAAGACGGCTACTGGACGAGACCAGATATACATCATTATTAAAAAATAAAATAGAGGGCTAAAATTGCCAGGGTTCAAATCAAGAGGGCTATATTAACAAGGGTTTAATTTTACAAAAAAACGAAGGTTAGGTTTTAGGCAGATGTGGTGAGGGGCATATAACTCCCGTCTATTTGGACATATATAACTCCCGTCTATTTGGACATAAGGAGACACTCGACGTCACAGGGGACGGAGAAAAAATTATGCGGCTCTTCAACATCACTCACACCAATGATGGAGGCCATTTTGACCAACTCGACGCCTATTTGGGCATGAAGAGAAAATTTTCCAAGGCTCTGCTACATCACCCACCTTTCAAATGATGGCAGCTGTACTCATTTTTACGGTCCCGTGTCATCCAGGCACACTCTCGCGACGCGTTTCGAACTTTCCAAAGGTTCTCATCAGGCGAATTGGGATGACAACTGTCTCTGTTCCCTCTCCAACTCCGTATGGTAGAGGGCGGGGTGCCCCTCCCACTGCTAAATACCTTTCAACACTGTATGGTGCTTCATAAATCGTTTTTTCAACCTCAATACATTTATTTTTAAATACCTATCAACACTGTATGGTGCTTCATAAATCGTTTTTTCACTATCAACACATTTGTTTTTAATTTTAAAATTTAATAACCATATATAAACACAGCCCCATCCATCACCATCTGAAGCTCAGAGTTGGAGGACCTGGCGTGTTAGGGGAAATCGATCCAAGATCCGATCCCCGAAGGAATCGGAAATGGTTATGCACTCTCCACCCAACCGCTGACCACTAAAGACGGCTACTGGACGAGACCAGATATACATCATTATTAAAAAATAAAATAGAGGGCTAAAATTGCCAGGGTTCAAATCAAGAGGGCTATATTAACAAGGGTTTAATTTTACAAAAAAACGAAGGTTAGGTTTTAGGCAGATGTGGTGAGGGGCATATAACTCCCGTCTATTTGGACATATATAACTCCCGTCTATTTGGACATAAGGAGACACTCGACGTCACAGGGGACGGAGAAAAAATTATGCGGCTCTTCAACATCACTCACACCAATGATGGAGGCCATTTTGACCAACTCGACGCCTATTTGGGCATGAAGAGAAAATTTTCCAAGGCTCTGCTACATCACCCACCTTTCAAATGATGGCAGCTGTACTCATTTTTACGGTCCCGTGTCATCCAGGCACACTCTCGCGACGCGTTTCGAACTTTCCAAAGGTTCTCATCAGGCGAATTGGGATGACAACTGTCTCTGTTCCCTCTCCAACTCCGTATGGTAGAGGGCGGGGTGCCCCTCCCACTGCTAAATACCTTTCAACACTGTATGGTGCTTCATAAATCGTTTTTTCAACCTCAATACATTTATTTTTAAATACCTATCAACACTGTATGGTGCTTCATAAATCGTTTTTTCACTATCAACACATTTGTTTTTAATTTTAAAATTTAATAACCATATATAAACACAGCCCCATCCATCACCATCTGAAGCTCAGAGTTGGAGGACCTGGCGTGTTAGGGGAAATCGATCCAAGATCCGATCCCCGAAGGAATCGGAAATGGTTATGCACTCTCCACCCAACCGCTGACCACTAAAGACGGCTACTGGACGAGACCAGATATACATCATTATTAAAAAATAAAATAGAGGGCTAAAATTGCCAGGGTTCAAATCAAGAGGGCTATATTAACAAGGGTTTAATTTTACAAAAAAACGAAGGTTAGGTTTTAGGCAGATGTGGTGAGGGGCATATAACTCCCGTCTATTTGGACATATATAACTCCCGTCTATTTGGACATAAGGAGACACTCGACGTCACAGGGGACGGAGAAAAAATTATGCGGCTCTTCAACATCACTCACACCAATGATGGAGGCCATTTTGACCAACTCGACGCCTATTTGGGCATGAAGAGAAAATTTTCCAAGGCTCTGCTACATCACCCACCTTTCAAATGATGGCAGCTGTACTCATTTTTACGGTCCCGTGTCATCCAGGCACACTCTCGCGACGCGTTTCGAACTTTCCAAAGGTTCTCATCAGGCGAATTGGGATGACAACTGTCTCTGTTCCCTCTCCAACTCCGTATGGTAGAGGGCGGGGTGCCCCTCCCACTGCTAAATACCTTTCAACACTGTATGGTGCTTCATAAATCGTTTTTTCAACCTCAATACATTTATTTTTAAATACCTATCAACACTGTATGGTGCTTCATAAATCGTTTTTTCACTATCAACACATTTGTTTTTAATTTTAAAATTTAATAACCATATATAAACACAGCCCCATCCATCACCATCTGAAGCTCAGAGTTGGAGGACCTGGCGTGTTAGGGGAAATCGATCCAAGATCCGATCCCCGAAGGAATCGGAAATGGTTATGCACTCTCCACCCAACCGCTGACCACTAAAGACGGCTACTGGACGAGACCAGATATACATCATTATTAAAAAATAAAATAGAGGGCTAAAATTGCCAGGGTTCAAATCAAGAGGGCTATATTAACAAGGGTTTAATTTTACAAAAAAACGAAGGTTAGGTTTTAGGCAGATGTGGTGAGGGGCATATAACTCCCGTCTATTTGGACATATATAACTCCCGTCTATTTGGACATAAGGAGACACTCGACGTCACAGGGGACGGAGAAAAAATTATGCGGCTCTTCAACATCACTCACACCAATGATGGAGGCCATTTTGACCAACTCGACGCCTATTTGGGCATGAAGAGAAAATTTTCCAAGGCTCTGCTACATCACCCACCTTTCAAATGATGGCAGCTGTACTCATTTTTACGGTCCCGTGTCATCCAGGCACACTCTCGCGACGCGTTTCGAACTTTCCAAAGGTTCTCATCAGGCGAATTGGGATGACAACTGTCTCTGTTCCCTCTCCAACTCCGTATGGTAGAGGGCGGGGTGCCCCTCCCACTGCTAAATACCTTTCAACACTGTATGGTGCTTCATAAATCGTTTTTTCAACCTCAATACATTTATTTTTAAATACCTATCAACACTGTATGGTGCTTCATAAATCGTTTTTTCACTATCAACACATTTGTTTTTAATTTTAAAATTTAATAACCATATATAAACACAGCCCCATCCATCACCATCTGAAGCTCAGAGTTGGAGGACCTGGCGTGTTAGGGGAAATCGATCCAAGATCCGATCCCCGAAGGAATCGGAAATGGTTATGCACTCTCCACCCAACCGCTGACCACTAAAGACGGCTACTGGACGAGACCAGATATACATCATTATTAAAAAATAAAATAGAGGGCTAAAATTGCCAGGGTTCAAATCAAGAGGGCTATATTAACAAGGGTTTAATTTTACAAAAAAACGAAGGTTAGGTTTTAGGCAGATGTGGTGAGGGGCATATAACTCCCGTCTATTTGGACATATATAACTCCCGTCTATTTGGACATAAGGAGACACTCGACGTCACAGGGGACGGAGAAAAAATTATGCGGCTCTTCAACATCACTCACACCAATGATGGAGGCCATTTTGACCAACTCGACGCCTATTTGGGCATGAAGAGAAAATTTTCCAAGGCTCTGCTACATCACCCACCTTTCAAATGATGGCAGCTGTACTCATTTTTACGGTCCCGTGTCATCCAGGCACACTCTCGCGACGCGTTTCGAACTTTCCAAAGGTTCTCATCAGGCGAATTGGGATGACAACTGTCTCTGTTCCCTCTCCAACTCCGTATGGTAGAGGGCGGGGTGCCCCTCCCACTGCTAAATACCTTTCAACACTGTATGGTGCTTCATAAATCGTTTTTTCAACCTCAATACATTTATTTTTAAATACCTATCAACACTGTATGGTGCTTCATAAATCGTTTTTTCACTATCAACACATTTGTTTTTAATTTTAAAATTTAATAACCATATATAAACACAGCCCCATCCATCACCATCTGAAGCTCAGAGTTGGAGGACCTGGCGTGTTAGGGGAAATCGATCCAAGATCCGATCCCCGAAGGAATCGGAAATGGTTATGCACTCTCCACCCAACCGCTGACCACTAAAGACGGCTACTGGACGAGACCAGATATACATCATTATTAAAAAATAAAATAGAGGGCTAAAATTGCCAGGGTTCAAATCAAGAGGGCTATATTAACAAGGGTTTAATTTTACAAAAAAACGAAGGTTAGGTTTTAGGCAGATGTGGTGAGGGGCATATAACTCCCGTCTATTTGGACATATATAACTCCCGTCTATTTGGACATAAGGAGACACTCGACGTCACAGGGGACGGAGAAAAAATTATGCGGCTCTTCAACATCACTCACACCAATGATGGAGGCCATTTTGACCAACTCGACGCCTATTTGGGCATGAAGAGAAAATTTTCCAAGGCTCTGCTACATCACCCACCTTTCAAATGATGGCAGCTGTACTCATTTTTACGGTCCCGTGTCATCCAGGCACACTCTCGCGACGCGTTTCGAACTTTCCAAAGGTTCTCATCAGGCGAATTGGGATGACAACTGTCTCTGTTCCCTCTCCAACTCCGTATGGTAGAGGGCGGGGTGCCCCTCCCACTGCTAAATACCTTTCAACACTGTATGGTGCTTCATAAATCGTTTTTTCAACCTCAATACATTTATTTTTAAATACCTATCAACACTGTATGGTGCTTCATAAATCGTTTTTTCACTATCAACACATTTGTTTTTAATTTTAAAATTTAATAACCATATATAAACACAGCCCCATCCATCACCATCTGAAGCTCAGAGTTGGAGGACCTGGCGTGTTAGGGGAAATCGATCCAAGATCCGATCCCCGAAGGAATCGGAAATGGTTATGCACTCTCCACCCAACCGCTGACCACTAAAGACGGCTACTGGACGAGACCAGATATACATCATTATTAAAAAATAAAATAGAGGGCTAAAATTGCCAGGGTTCAAATCAAGAGGGCTATATTAACAAGGGTTTAATTTTACAAAAAAACGAAGGTTAGGTTTTAGGCAGATGTGGTGAGGGGCATATAACTCCCGTCTATTTGGACATATATAACTCCCGTCTATTTGGACATAAGGAGACACTCGACGTCACAGGGGACGGAGAAAAAATTATGCGGCTCTTCAACATCACTCACACCAATGATGGAGGCCATTTTGACCAACTCGACGCCTATTTGGGCATGAAGAGAAAATTTTCCAAGGCTCTGCTACATCACCCACCTTTCAAATGATGGCAGCTGTACTCATTTTTACGGTCCCGTGTCATCCAGGCACACTCTCGCGACGCGTTTCGAACTTTCCAAAGGTTCTCATCAGGCGAATTGGGATGACAACTGTCTCTGTTCCCTCTCCAACTCCGTATGGTAGAGGGCGGGGTGCCCCTCCCACTGCTAAATACCTTTCAACACTGTATGGTGCTTCATAAATCGTTTTTTCAACCTCAATACATTTATTTTTAAATACCTATCAACACTGTATGGTGCTTCATAAATCGTTTTTTCACTATCAACACATTTGTTTTTAATTTTAAAATTTAATAACCATATATAAACACAGCCCCATCCATCACCATCTGAAGCTCAGAGTTGGAGGACCTGGCGTGTTAGGGGAAATCGATCCAAGATCCGATCCCCGAAGGAATCGGAAATGGTTATGCACTCTCCACCCAACCGCTGACCACTAAAGACGGCTACTGGACGAGACCAGATATACATCATTATTAAAAAATAAAATAGAGGGCTAAAATTGCCAGGGTTCAAATCAAGAGGGCTATATTAACAAGGGTTTAATTTTACAAAAAAACGAAGGTTAGGTTTTAGGCAGATGTGGTGAGGGGCATATAACTCCCGTCTATTTGGACATATATAACTCCCGTCTATTTGGACATAAGGAGACACTCGACGTCACAGGGGACGGAGAAAAAATTATGCGGCTCTTCAACATCACTCACACCAATGATGGAGGCCATTTTGACCAACTCGACGCCTATTTGGGCATGAAGAGAAAATTTTCCAAGGCTCTGCTACATCACCCACCTTTCAAATGATGGCAGCTGTACTCATTTTTACGGTCCCGTGTCATCCAGGCACACTCTCGCGACGCGTTTCGAACTTTCCAAAGGTTCTCATCAGGCGAATTGGGATGACAACTGTCTCTGTTCCCTCTCCAACTCCGTATGGTAGAGGGCGGGGTGCCCCTCCCACTGCTAAATACCTTTCAACACTGTATGGTGCTTCATAAATCGTTTTTTCAACCTCAATACATTTATTTTTAAATACCTATCAACACTGTATGGTGCTTCATAAATCGTTTTTTCACTATCAACACATTTGTTTTTAATTTTAAAATTTAATAACCATATATAAACACAGCCCCATCCATCACCATCTGAAGCTCAGAGTTGGAGGACCTGGCGTGTTAGGGGAAATCGATCCAAGATCCGATCCCCGAAGGAATCGGAAATGGTTATGCACTCTCCACCCAACCGCTGACCACTAAAGACGGCTACTGGACGAGACCAGATATACATCATTATTAAAAAATAAAATAGAGGGCTAAAATTGCCAGGGTTCAAATCAAGAGGGCTATATTAACAAGGGTTTAATTTTACAAAAAAACGAAGGTTAGGTTTTAGGCAGATGTGGTGAGGGGCATATAACTCCCGTCTATTTGGACATATATAACTCCCGTCTATTTGGACATAAGGAGACACTCGACGTCACAGGGGACGGAGAAAAAATTATGCGGCTCTTCAACATCACTCACACCAATGATGGAGGCCATTTTGACCAACTCGACGCCTATTTGGGCATGAAGAGAAAATTTTCCAAGGCTCTGCTACATCACCCACCTTTCAAATGATGGCAGCTGTACTCATTTTTACGGTCCCGTGTCATCCAGGCACACTCTCGCGACGCGTTTCGAACTTTCCAAAGGTTCTCATCAGGCGAATTGGGATGACAACTGTCTCTGTTCCCTCTCCAACTCCGTATGGTAGAGGGCGGGGTGCCCCTCCCACTGCTAAATACCTTTCAACACTGTATGGTGCTTCATAAATCGTTTTTTCAACCTCAATACATTTATTTTTAAATACCTATCAACACTGTATGGTGCTTCATAAATCGTTTTTTCACTATCAACACATTTGTTTTTAATTTTAAAATTTAATAACCATATATAAACACAGCCCCATCCATCACCATCTGAAGCTCAGAGTTGGAGGACCTGGCGTGTTAGGGGAAATCGATCCAAGATCCGATCCCCGAAGGAATCGGAAATGGTTATGCACTCTCCACCCAACCGCTGACCACTAAAGACGGCTACTGGACGAGACCAGATATACATCATTATTAAAAAATAAAATAGAGGGCTAAAATTGCCAGGGTTCAAATCAAGAGGGCTATATTAACAAGGGTTTAATTTTACAAAAAAACGAAGGTTAGGTTTTAGGCAGATGTGGTGAGGGGCATATAACTCCCGTCTATTTGGACATATATAACTCCCGTCTATTTGGACATAAGGAGACACTCGACGTCACAGGGGACGGAGAAAAAATTATGCGGCTCTTCAACATCACTCACACCAATGATGGAGGCCATTTTGACCAACTCGACGCCTATTTGGGCATGAAGAGAAAATTTTCCAAGGCTCTGCTACATCACCCACCTTTCAAATGATGGCAGCTGTACTCATTTTTACGGTCCCGTGTCATCCAGGCACACTCTCGCGACGCGTTTCGAACTTTCCAAAGGTTCTCATCAGGCGAATTGGGATGACAACTGTCTCTGTTCCCTCTCCAACTCCGTATGGTAGAGGGCGGGGTGCCCCTCCCACTGCTAAATACCTTTCAACACTGTATGGTGCTTCATAAATCGTTTTTTCAACCTCAATACATTTATTTTTAAATACCTATCAACACTGTATGGTGCTTCATAAATCGTTTTTTCACTATCAACACATTTGTTTTTAATTTTAAAATTTAATAACCATATATAAACACAGCCCCATCCATCACCATCTGAAGCTCAGAGTTGGAGGACCTGGCGTGTTAGGGGAAATCGATCCAAGATCCGATCCCCGAAGGAATCGGAAATGGTTATGCACTCTCCACCCAACCGCTGACCACTAAAGACGGCTACTGGACGAGACCAGATATACATCATTATTAAAAAATAAAATAGAGGGCTAAAATTGCCAGGGTTCAAATCAAGAGGGCTATATTAACAAGGGTTTAATTTTACAAAAAAACGAAGGTTAGGTTTTAGGCAGATGTGGTGAGGGGCATATAACTCCCGTCTATTTGGACATATATAACTCCCGTCTATTTGGACATAAGGAGACACTCGACGTCACAGGGGACGGAGAAAAAATTATGCGGCTCTTCAACATCACTCACACCAATGATGGAGGCCATTTTGACCAACTCGACGCCTATTTGGGCATGAAGAGAAAATTTTCCAAGGCTCTGCTACATCACCCACCTTTCAAATGATGGCAGCTGTACTCATTTTTACGGTCCCGTGTCATCCAGGCACACTCTCGCGACGCGTTTCGAACTTTCCAAAGGTTCTCATCAGGCGAATTGGGATGACAACTGTCTCTGTTCCCTCTCCAACTCCGTATGGTAGAGGGCGGGGTGCCCCTCCCACTGCTAAATACCTTTCAACACTGTATGGTGCTTCATAAATCGTTTTTTCAACCTCAATACATTTATTTTTAAATACCTATCAACACTGTATGGTGCTTCATAAATCGTTTTTTCACTATCAACACATTTGTTTTTAATTTTAAAATTTAATAACCATATATAAACACAGCCCCATCCATCACCATCTGAAGCTCAGAGTTGGAGGACCTGGCGTGTTAGGGGAAATCGATCCAAGATCCGATCCCCGAAGGAATCGGAAATGGTTATGCACTCTCCACCCAACCGCTGACCACTAAAGACGGCTACTGGACGAGACCAGATATACATCATTATTAAAAAATAAAATAGAGGGCTAAAATTGCCAGGGTTCAAATCAAGAGGGCTATATTAACAAGGGTTTAATTTTACAAAAAAACGAAGGTTAGGTTTTAGGCAGATGTGGTGAGGGGCATATAACTCCCGTCTATTTGGACATATATAACTCCCGTCTATTTGGACATAAGGAGACACTCGACGTCACAGGGGACGGAGAAAAAATTATGCGGCTCTTCAACATCACTCACACCAATGATGGAGGCCATTTTGACCAACTCGACGCCTATTTGGGCATGAAGAGAAAATTTTCCAAGGCTCTGCTACATCACCCACCTTTCAAATGATGGCAGCTGTACTCATTTTTACGGTCCCGTGTCATCCAGGCACACTCTCGCGACGCGTTTCGAACTTTCCAAAGGTTCTCATCAGGCGAATTGGGATGACAACTGTCTCTGTTCCCTCTCCAACTCCGTATGGTAGAGGGCGGGGTGCCCCTCCCACTGCTAAATACCTTTCAACACTGTATGGTGCTTCATAAATCGTTTTTTCAACCTCAATACATTTATTTTTAAATACCTATCAACACTGTATGGTGCTTCATAAATCGTTTTTTCACTATCAACACATTTGTTTTTAATTTTAAAATTTAATAACCATATATAAACACAGCCCCATCCATCACCATCTGAAGCTCAGAGTTGGAGGACCTGGCGTGTTAGGGGAAATCGATCCAAGATCCGATCCCCGAAGGAATCGGAAATGGTTATGCACTCTCCACCCAACCGCTGACCACTAAAGACGGCTACTGGACGAGACCAGATATACATCATTATTAAAAAATAAAATAGAGGGCTAAAATTGCCAGGGTTCAAATCAAGAGGGCTATATTAACAAGGGTTTAATTTTACAAAAAAACGAAGGTTAGGTTTTAGGCAGATGTGGTGAGGGGCATATAACTCCCGTCTATTTGGACATATATAACTCCCGTCTATTTGGACATAAGGAGACACTCGACGTCACAGGGGACGGAGAAAAAATTATGCGGCTCTTCAACATCACTCACACCAATGATGGAGGCCATTTTGACCAACTCGACGCCTATTTGGGCATGAAGAGAAAATTTTCCAAGGCTCTGCTACATCACCCACCTTTCAAATGATGGCAGCTGTACTCATTTTTACGGTCCCGTGTCATCCAGGCACACTCTCGCGACGCGTTTCGAACTTTCCAAAGGTTCTCATCAGGCGAATTGGGATGACAACTGTCTCTGTTCCCTCTCCAACTCCGTATGGTAGAGGGCGGGGTGCCCCTCCCACTGCTAAATACCTTTCAACACTGTATGGTGCTTCATAAATCGTTTTTTCAACCTCAATACATTTATTTTTAAATACCTATCAACACTGTATGGTGCTTCATAAATCGTTTTTTCACTATCAACACATTTGTTTTTAATTTTAAAATTTAATAACCATATATAAACACAGCCCCATCCATCACCATCTGAAGCTCAGAGTTGGAGGACCTGGCGTGTTAGGGGAAATCGATCCAAGATCCGATCCCCGAAGGAATCGGAAATGGTTATGCACTCTCCACCCAACCGCTGACCACTAAAGACGGCTACTGGACGAGACCAGATATACATCATTATTAAAAAATAAAATAGAGGGCTAAAATTGCCAGGGTTCAAATCAAGAGGGCTATATTAACAAGGGTTTAATTTTACAAAAAAAACGAAGGTTAGGTTTTAGGCAGATGTGGTGAGGGGCATATAACTCCCGTCTATTTGGACATATATAACTCCCGTCTATTTGGACATAAGGAGACACTCGACGTCACAGGGGACGGAGAAAAAATTATGCGGCTCTTCAACATCACTCACACCAATGATGGAGGCCATTTTGACCAACTCGACGCCTATTTGGGCATGAAGAGAAAATTTTCCAAGGCTCTGCTACATCACCCACCTTTCAAATGATGGCAGCTGTACTCATTTTTACGGTCCCGTGTCATCCAGGCACACTCTCGCGACGCGTTTCGAACTTTCCAAAGGTTCTCATCAGGCGAATTGGGATGACAACTGTCTCTGTTCCCTCTCCAACTCCGTATGGTAGAGGGCGGGGTGCCCCTCCCACTGCTAAATACCTTTCAACACTGTATGGTGCTTCATAAATCGTTTTTTCAACCTCAATACATTTATTTTTAAATACCTATCAACACTGTATGGTGCTTCATAAATCGTTTTTTCACTATCAACACATTTGTTTTTAATTTTAAAATTTAATAACCATATATAAACACAGCCCCATCCATCACCATCTGAAGCTCAGAGTTGGAGGACCTGGCGTGTTAGGGGAAATCGATCCAAGATCCGATCCCCGAAGGAATCGGAAATGGTTATGCACTCTCCACCCAACCGCTGACCACTAAAGACGGCTACTGGACGAGACCAGATATACATCATTATTAAAAAATAAAATAGAGGGCTAAAATTGCCAGGGTTCAAATCAAGAGGGCTATATTAACAAGGGTTTAATTTTACAAAAAAACGAAGGTTAGGTTTTAGG
>NC_137110.1:53182704-53273682 GCF_949357685.1 Gobio gobio | reverse complement strand
TTCCGATTCCTTCGGGGATCGGATCTTGGATCGATTTCCCCTAACAGGCCAGGTCCTCCAACTCTGAGCTTCAGATGGTGATGGATGGGGCTTGTGGTCACTCACTTCTCGGTTCTCTTCCCCTATTATTAAAAACATTTTAATACATGATCGCAATAAATATAATATAATAGGATAAAAAAGATCAGTGATAATAGAAATGGATTCATTAACATCAAAATGAGAATCATTCAGAATAAATACAAAAAAACATGGAATAAAGATGACACACACATTAAAAAAATACACATATTTTATTACCATGCACAGGATTGAAATAAATAAATATAATTCATAGACAGGAATTTTCTGTACAGATTGCTTCATTTTTAGCAGCTTTGGGAGCTATTTTGATAAGATTCTGAATGATTCAGGACAATTCTAATACATGATCACAATAAATATAATATAATAGAATGGAAAGAAAAAAGATCAGTGATAATAGAAATGGATTTATTAACATCATAATCAGAATCATTCAGAATAAATATAAAAACATGGTAATAAAGATGACACACACAAATAAAAAAATACATATCATATCTTATTACCATGCACAGGATTGAAATAAATAAATATAGTTCATAGAAAGGATTTTTCTGTACAGATTACTGCATTTTCAGCAACTTTGGGAGCTATTTTGATAAGATCAAACATTTAAAATGTCTTTTTTCAATGTTATTGTATTGTTTACATCGTTTCACAAACCTTTCTGTCATTTGTACAGTTCCATGGATGGATTTTCATCGTGTTTTCAGACTTAAAACTGTTGGTTCATATATTTTACTCTCTGAGGAGGACTCATTTGCATACAGCTGCATTTTACACACACACAAACACGTGCAGCTAAGGAGAGAGACACATGATAATGTGAAAACTCGTTATATCTTCTTAATCTTCCTTTCTTTATTCTTAACCTCTTCATAAACCTTTTCTATAGGATATTTCACTATTTTTCGCTGTTTCAAACTCAAGTTTCATGTTGTTTTAGACTCATTGTAGTACTTTTTAGTTTCTCAGGATGACGTCATCCGATCCCTATATAAGGGGGCGCGCTTTGCGCGAGCTCTCATATGCAGCATAGCAGAGCTAGAGTACACACGTCGAGCAAATCCTCCGTGTTCTAAAACGAATTTTGACTCTAAAAACCTTTCTTTTGATTAACATTTTCTACTTTTACAACAAGCCCTTCCTGAAGAAGGTACAAATCAGTACCGAAACGTCGACAGGGCTTGAACAACTTTAATTACACTTTTATTTGTATCTCTTTTGATTTTTGATTTCTCATTCTATTTTTCTTTATTTTCGATTTTTTATTTTTATTTTCTTGTTCAAAACAAAAAACAAAAAGACCAAAAAAATCTAAAAAAATTCAGAAAGACCAAAAAAAGTGTTCTCTTTTTTATTTTTCTCTGTACATAGTTAGTTTGAGATAGTGTAAAAAGACAGGATTAGTTACATCAACATGTACAGAGGGAGACCGAGGCAGATAGAGTCTCCTGGGCCCAGATACAGGCCTGATTACAGCTATGATGGCTCATATGATGTGAGAGCACGCCCCTATTTTCGTGGACCGGCCGGTCCTAGGGAAAGAGGGAGAGAAACTTTTAGAAGAGATGACCCAAGAGGTTATGAGCATAACAGGAGAGATTGTCAGAGCTTTTACAGACCCAGTTACGGTAGGCGGAGTTGGTCAGCAGATCCTAGACTGACCAGGAATGAAGCGTCCAGGCCTGGACGCTCATATGTTCCCACCGCCTCACACGACGAACGGTTTTACACTAGGGCTGATCCAGACAGATCTCCTGATAACCGTTTTCGCCATACAGAGGCAGCTGACACATACAGGCCTCAAAAAAATAATCAAAATAGAAACCGTAACAAAAAGGGCAAAAAGAACAAAAAGAGGGACACAAGAAATAATACACAGAGGTTTAATGAGGGTGCATATTTTGAAACTCGAGCTGAGGACAGACATCCTCGATCATATGAGAGTTCTTATAGAGCACCACCTTACCAGAACCGTCCAAACAGAAGCCCCTCTTACGCAGCCACCTCCTATGCTCCCAAACATTATAGAAATAAAAGAGTCTCCTTTCTCGGTCACGATGTAAGATCCCGTGATTTTTCAGTCCCTTCTTCACACACAAGGACACAACAAAGTGTCAGTAAAAAACAGAGAGACGGTAATTACCGTCATTCTCCACAAGAGAGAGCCAGAGGCTCAGGTGGCTTCTCAAAAGAAGGAGGTAGATTAACGGGAGGTTTAAATAAAGCACAAAACACTGCGTCCACACCGGCGCCACCTCTACTCAAAAACACCATGAAACTGTTCTATGACGTGATCAGGCTGGTGCATCACCTGAGTAACATAACCACTAAGGTGCCTAACAATCAGCCAGTTACGTTCACAAGGCTCACAGAACTGCTTACAGACACAATTAAGCCTGCCTCGCCTAACGATCGTGTTAAGGAAATGCTGGAGGGTAATGCAAAAAATTGGTCTTTTACCACCCAGCTCATTTTAGAACAACACTATGAGGCACTGATAGAGGGGGCTATGTCTAATATTAGACAACAGAATAACCAAGCAGATTGGCCGCAAGCCTTCGAGACAGCGAGTAACTGGGCTGAGAGAAGGTTCGGAAAAAGAATCACCAGCCAAACCATCGAACAGGCTGAAGCCTTGATCGCGGCAGAAAGAACAGAGGAAGCCACTAATGCAGTGGCTCCCTCAGAAAGAGCTGTAGTAGAGGTGGCGCCGGCGGCACCACCACCACCACCACCACAAAAAAGACGCACCTATGCGGAAATAGTGGCACAAGTGTCCACTTCACAGCAGGCGGGTCCCAGTCGGGTCTCTATGCCAGTGGTGCGACCCAGAAAGGGGGTTCAACATATAGAGGTGCAGACATCGCCCACGCTATTAGGGTCCCCTTTAAACAGGAGGGACTGGTCTTTCGAGGAGGAAGTTCCTCCAGCAGACCTCCGGGAGGTGCTCCAGCCCATACAGGCTGGTGAGTTCCCTCCATTGGAACAAAGGGCCCAAAAAAGAGCACAAAAACTCCGGCACTGCACTCGCCACCCTGACACCCCCGAGGCTCGCCCACCTCATGCAGCAGAAGTCTCTCCTGCCATAGCAGGGGAGCTGCTGTCATTTGAGGATGAGCAGCCACCACAGAGCCCACCTCATGCGGCAGAAGCCTCTGCTACAATTGTAGCGGAGCTGCTAGCATTGGAGGCCGAACCTCCTGTGGAGAATCCTCCTTCTCCTTCTCCTCCTCCTCCCGCAGCAGAAGCCTCTGCTACCATAGTAGCGGAGCTGCTGGCTCTGGAGGAGGACGCTCCTTTAAACTCATTCCAAGTTCCGACCAGTCAGAATGACCCTGACCCCTTGTTGGACGCTCAGTCACCACAGTCTAGCGTCATCCTTTTCTCCTCATATCATTCGGAGGATCCGGCCCAATCACCGTCTCCACTCACTAAACTCCTGAGACAGCTCTCACCAAATCTTAGTCCCATCACGGCTGTAGATAAAGAGAAAGGTCAGGAAAGTGAGACAGCGGAAAGGGTACAACAGGTCAAAATAAACCAACCCGTTTTCACTGACATAACAAAAAGCAAAACAGTGCAGTTTGAGAGATTCCCGTTAAGACCACTCTATGCCCCGACACACAAAGCACCAGAGAAGTCCACACTTGTGTCGTTGCGGCCGCTGGCAGATAACAGAGAGGCTCAGGTTCCCTCACTTCTTCCAGTTAGTCCGATAGGCAGAACGGTCAGGCACGCAAACACGTACAAGAAGCTGTCAGATTGGAGTCTAACCATTGAGAAAAAATATGTCATCATCGGGGACTCTAATCTGTCCAGATTTCCTGATTTTGACTGCCCGGAGCTCCAGGTAGAAAGCTACCCGGGCGCCAAATTGCATCATGCTGGCCATTTAATAGAAAAGGCCACTATAACAACGGAACCAGAGAAAGTTATCTTAGCCTTCGGACTAAACAATAGAAGTCAGAGAAACAAACTCACAGCGGTCACTGAGCTGGTCCGAACTAACAGAGCGGCCATCAAAAGACTGCCCAGAACGGAGATCCTGTACCCTATCATTAATTTCTCCAGATCTCTTCCTATCTTTGAACAGGAAGTACTAGAGCATATTAATTCACATATAAAAAAGCACTTGAATTTTGTACCGGCCCTGCCCTCCACCAGTTTCCATGTTGACACGGACGGTTTTCATTGGAGGCCTGTTACTGCGAAAGCCATGCTGGAACATTGGATGCAGGCTTTAAACTGCCAGCTGTCCATAACCGAGTAGGGGGACAGAACAAGCTGATAGTTAACCTTTCCAAAACAGTAACACTCAGCCCAGTACAAAATGCGGTGCTCTCTCGTGGTCTCTCTTTCATTCCCACTCCGCTAGATTTTAAAACGCAAAGAATAGAGCTACTTAAAGACCTTCAAGACTATCACCGTAGACTTAAATTAGAGGCTTTCTTTGAAGGGAAGAAAAACAGTAAGGAAAAGGTCCCTTTTACCCACAACTCAGACTGGTCTCCAGCACTGTCCAGTCTCCCCAAGGAAATTATAAATATTATTAAAGCGGATAATTATGCATACAAACACTTAAATTGGGGACATAAAGATATTTTAAATTTAACGTCTACGGAAAGAAAGGCTTTGAAAGAATTAAAAAATAATAATAACATTATAATAAAACCCGCGGATAAAGGGAATGCGACTGTGATTTTAGATAGAGAGCAATATGTTCTAGAGGGACAGAGACAGTTAGGAGTGGAAGAACACTATCGTCCATTGGAAAAACCTATTTATACAGATACAATACAGGAAGTGAGAGAGATTTTAGAGGAAATGTGTATAAAGAAAATAATTAGCGGTTCACAAAAGGAGTATCTGATGGGTGAGACATCCCCTAGGCCGAGGAGATTTTACCTCCTGCCGAAGATCCACAAAGAGCCAGAGAAGTGGAGCGTCCCCCATGAGGTCCCTCCAGGCAGGCCCATCGTCTCGGACTGCAACAGCGAGACGTATCGCACGGCGGAATATATTGAACATTTCCTGAATCCTCTCTCCACCAGGCACCCCAGTTATCTGAAAGATACTTATGATTTTATTAATAAAATAGGGCCACTAAAAATTCCTCCAAACTCATTATTATTTACTATAGATATTGACAGTTTATATACCAACATAGAGACGGAAGTGGGATTAGAAGCAGTAAAAAAGATGATGATTAAATATCCAGATTATAACAGACCAGATAAATATATACTCCAACTATTAAATATAAACCTCACTAAAAATGATTTCGAGTTTAACAATAAATATTATTTACAAACCAAAGGAACTGCCATGGGCAAAAAGTTCGCCCCTTCCTATGCCAATATTTTTATGGCAGATTGGGAGGAATCTGCTTTAAACACGGCCCCTATCAAACCATATCTATATTATAGATTTTTAGATGACATCTGGGGCGTCTGGACCCATTCTATGGACGATTTTGTTGCTTTCACTAATCACTTAAATAGTCACCAATCATCAATAACAATTAAATATACGGTACATCCAGAAAAAGTAAATTTCCTAGATGTTGTGTCTTACAAAGGTCTCAATTTTCCTGCCACCGGTCAGCTGGACTTCAAGGTCTATTTTAAGGAGACCGATACGCATTCACTACTGCACAAAGACAGTTACCACCCTAGCCACACTTTTGGAGGTATAGTAAAATCACAGTTGTTAAGGTTTAAGAGAATTTGCACACAAAACACATCTTTCCTTGAAGCATGCAAGACCTTGTTCACAGCACTGAGAAAACGAGGATATACCCGTACTTTTCTCAAAAATGTATTCAGAACTTTTGATCGGCCGGCAGAGAAACCTTTAGAGGACGTGAGACAGAGAGACAAAATCATACCTCTGGTGACACATTATTCTAGTTTTAGTACACAGTTAAACGCAGCAGTTAAAAGTAATTTTGAAAAATTCATAACACCCTCTAAATACTTGCAACGTCATAAACCCATTGCAGCCTATAGGAGAAATAAAAACTTCCTGGACATACTGGTCCAAAGTAAACTTGTTAAACCAAAAAACAAAGGCCGAATTGGCAGTTGCAAATATTATGTTTCTCACAGATTCATTAAAAGCAGGGTAAATAAATGCGTTATAAAACTGTCTACGTCTCTGTCACATCTCAGCAAGAACTGCATATATCTCATTTACTGCCACAAATGTCGACGACAGTATGTAGGCCAAACCAAAAATGAATTAAGGGAAAGAGTGTACCAACATGCACATAATGTGACGCACAAAATAATGAAAAGACAACATTTGGTTCAGCATTTCCTGGTTCATGGCCTACAGTCGTTGAGGGTCACGTGTCTTCAAGCTAACCCACGATGGTCCTTACAGGAGCGACTCAGGGCCGAGAGTCGCTGGATCAAACGCTTGGACACGGTACACCCCAGGGGACTAAATGAGATGTAAAAACTTATATGTATCTATCCTCTTTTATCTTTCTATCCTTTTCTCCACTTTCCAAAGCCTATGTTTTTTCCTTCTTTGAGCCACGTGTTTTTTATTAAGGTGACACACCACTCTAACCCTAAACCTAACCATTTGAGACCTGGCTCATAACCCTGATGGGCACACACCACTCTAACCCTAAACCTAACCATTTGAGACCTGGCTCATAACCCTGATGGGCACACACCACTCTAACCCTAACCCTAACCAGCACAGCCCTCTGGCACACAACCCTGAGGCGCTCACCCCTCGCTCTTCTAACCCTACCCAATTCTAGCCCGCGGGTTTTGAACCCGGGTAATAATAGCCCTCTCCAAAATTACCCCTCTGAACCGTACCCCGGGCTTGGTGTGACCCCCGGAAAAAACAAGTGGCTTTCTTTCTCCTTTTTGTTCTTTTTCTTAAATTATCAATACATTATTAATATATACCCCCTCTGTTCCTATAAAAACAGAAGTAATGGATAAATGGTTATATAAATAAATGAATAAATGAGTACATGAACACACTACAACACATCACACACAAGGAAACATACAACTGTGGGGCAGAGTACTGTGGGGTTTGGACCCTGGCCCCGTCCAGTAGCCGTCTTTAGTGGTCAGCGGTTGGGTGGAGAGTGCATAACCATTTCCGATTCCTTCGGGGATCGGATCTTGGATCGATTTCCCCTAACAGGCCAGGTCCTCCAACTCTGAGCTTCAGATGGTGATGGATGGGGCTTGTGGTCACTCACTTCTCGGTTCTCTTCCCCTATTATTAAAAACATTTTAATACATGATCGCAATAAATATAATATAATAGGATAAAAAAGATCAGTGATAATAGAAATGGATTCATTAACATCAAAATGAGAATCATTCAGAATAAATACAAAAAAACATGGAATAAAGATGACACACACATTAAAAAAATACACATATTTTATTACCATGCACAGGATTGAAATAAATAAATATAATTCATAGACAGGAATTTTCTGTACAGATTGCTTCATTTTTAGCAGCTTTGGGAGCTATTTTGATAAGATTCTGAATGATTCAGGACAATTCTAATACATGATCACAATAAATATAATATAATAGAATGGAAAGAAAAAAGATCAGTGATAATAGAAATGGATTTATTAACATCATAATCAGAATCATTCAGAATAAATATAAAAACATGGTAATAAAGATGACACACACAAATAAAAAAATACATATCATATCTTATTACCATGCACAGGATTGAAATAAATAAATATAGTTCATAGAAAGGATTTTTCTGTACAGATTACTGCATTTTCAGCAACTTTGGGAGCTATTTTGATAAGATCAAACATTTAAAATGTCTTTTTTCAATGTTATTGTATTGTTTACATCGTTTCACAAACCTTTCTGTCATTTGTACAGTTCCATGGATGGATTTTCATCGTGTTTTCAGACTTAAAACTGTTGGTTCATATATTTTACTCTCTGAGGAGGACTCATTTGCATACAGCTGCATTTTACACACACACAAACACGTGCAGCTAAGGAGAGAGACACATGATAATGTGAAAACTCGTTATATCTTCTTAATCTTCCTTTCTTTATTCTTAACCTCTTCATAAACCTTTTCTATAGGATATTTCACTATTTTTCGCTGTTTCAAACTCAAGTTTCATGTTGTTTTAGACTCATTGTAGTACTTTTTAGTTTCTCAGGATGACGTCATCCGATCCCTATATAAGGGGGCGCGCTTTGCGCGAGCTCTCATATGCAGCATAGCAGAGCTAGAGTACACACGTCGAGCAAATCCTCCGTGTTCTAAAACGAATTTTGACTCTAAAAACCTTTCTTTTGATTAACATTTTCTACTTTTACAACAAGCCCTTCCTGAAGAAGGTACAAATCAGTACCGAAACGTCGACAGGGCTTGAACAACTTTAATTACACTTTTATTTGTATCTCTTTTGATTTTTGATTTCTCATTCTATTTTTCTTTATTTTCGATTTTTTATTTTTATTTTCTTGTTCAAAACAAAAAACAAAAAGACCAAAAAAATCTAAAAAAATTCAGAAAGACCAAAAAAAGTGTTCTCTTTTTTATTTTTCTCTGTACATAGTTAGTTTGAGATAGTGTAAAAAGACAGGATTAGTTACATCAACATGTACAGAGGGAGACCGAGGCAGATAGAGTCTCCTGGGCCCAGATACAGGCCTGATTACAGCTATGATGGCTCATATGATGTGAGAGCACGCCCCTATTTTCGTGGACCGGCCGGTCCTAGGGAAAGAGGGAGAGAAACTTTTAGAAGAGATGACCCAAGAGGTTATGAGCATAACAGGAGAGATTGTCAGAGCTTTTACAGACCCAGTTACGGTAGGCGGAGTTGGTCAGCAGATCCTAGACTGACCAGGAATGAAGCGTCCAGGCCTGGACGCTCATATGTTCCCACCGCCTCACACGACGAACGGTTTTACACTAGGGCTGATCCAGACAGATCTCCTGATAACCGTTTTCGCCATACAGAGGCAGCTGACACATACAGGCCTCAAAAAAATAATCAAAATAGAAACCGTAACAAAAAGGGCAAAAAGAACAAAAAGAGGGACACAAGAAATAATACACAGAGGTTTAATGAGGGTGCATATTTTGAAACTCGAGCTGAGGACAGACATCCTCGATCATATGAGAGTTCTTATAGAGCACCACCTTACCAGAACCGTCCAAACAGAAGCCCCTCTTACGCAGCCACCTCCTATGCTCCCAAACATTATAGAAATAAAAGAGTCTCCTTTCTCGGTCACGATGTAAGATCCCGTGATTTTTCAGTCCCTTCTTCACACACAAGGACACAACAAAGTGTCAGTAAAAAACAGAGAGACGGTAATTACCGTCATTCTCCACAAGAGAGAGCCAGAGGCTCAGGTGGCTTCTCAAAAGAAGGAGGTAGATTAACGGGAGGTTTAAATAAAGCACAAAACACTGCGTCCACACCGGCGCCACCTCTACTCAAAAACACCATGAAACTGTTCTATGACGTGATCAGGCTGGTGCATCACCTGAGTAACATAACCACTAAGGTGCCTAACAATCAGCCAGTTACGTTCACAAGGCTCACAGAACTGCTTACAGACACAATTAAGCCTGCCTCGCCTAACGATCGTGTTAAGGAAATGCTGGAGGGTAATGCAAAAAATTGGTCTTTTACCACCCAGCTCATTTTAGAACAACACTATGAGGCACTGATAGAGGGGGCTATGTCTAATATTAGACAACAGAATAACCAAGCAGATTGGCCGCAAGCCTTCGAGACAGCGAGTAACTGGGCTGAGAGAAGGTTCGGAAAAAGAATCACCAGCCAAACCATCGAACAGGCTGAAGCCTTGATCGCGGCAGAAAGAACAGAGGAAGCCACTAATGCAGTGGCTCCCTCAGAAAGAGCTGTAGTAGAGGTGGCGCCGGCGGCACCACCACCACCACCACCACAAAAAAGACGCACCTATGCGGAAATAGTGGCACAAGTGTCCACTTCACAGCAGGCGGGTCCCAGTCGGGTCTCTATGCCAGTGGTGCGACCCAGAAAGGGGGTTCAACATATAGAGGTGCAGACATCGCCCACGCTATTAGGGTCCCCTTTAAACAGGAGGGACTGGTCTTTCGAGGAGGAAGTTCCTCCAGCAGACCTCCGGGAGGTGCTCCAGCCCATACAGGCTGGTGAGTTCCCTCCATTGGAACAAAGGGCCCAAAAAAGAGCACAAAAACTCCGGCACTGCACTCGCCACCCTGACACCCCCGAGGCTCGCCCACCTCATGCAGCAGAAGTCTCTCCTGCCATAGCAGGGGAGCTGCTGTCATTTGAGGATGAGCAGCCACCACAGAGCCCACCTCATGCGGCAGAAGCCTCTGCTACAATTGTAGCGGAGCTGCTAGCATTGGAGGCCGAACCTCCTGTGGAGAATCCTCCTTCTCCTTCTCCTCCTCCTCCCGCAGCAGAAGCCTCTGCTACCATAGTAGCGGAGCTGCTGGCTCTGGAGGAGGACGCTCCTTTAAACTCATTCCAAGTTCCGACCAGTCAGAATGACCCTGACCCCTTGTTGGACGCTCAGTCACCACAGTCTAGCGTCATCCTTTTCTCCTCATATCATTCGGAGGATCCGGCCCAATCACCGTCTCCACTCACTAAACTCCTGAGACAGCTCTCACCAAATCTTAGTCCCATCACGGCTGTAGATAAAGAGAAAGGTCAGGAAAGTGAGACAGCGGAAAGGGTACAACAGGTCAAAATAAACCAACCCGTTTTCACTGACATAACAAAAAGCAAAACAGTGCAGTTTGAGAGATTCCCGTTAAGACCACTCTATGCCCCGACACACAAAGCACCAGAGAAGTCCACACTTGTGTCGTTGCGGCCGCTGGCAGATAACAGAGAGGCTCAGGTTCCCTCACTTCTTCCAGTTAGTCCGATAGGCAGAACGGTCAGGCACGCAAACACGTACAAGAAGCTGTCAGATTGGAGTCTAACCATTGAGAAAAAATATGTCATCATCGGGGACTCTAATCTGTCCAGATTTCCTGATTTTGACTGCCCGGAGCTCCAGGTAGAAAGCTACCCGGGCGCCAAATTGCATCATGCTGGCCATTTAATAGAAAAGGCCACTATAACAACGGAACCAGAGAAAGTTATCTTAGCCTTCGGACTAAACAATAGAAGTCAGAGAAACAAACTCACAGCGGTCACTGAGCTGGTCCGAACTAACAGAGCGGCCATCAAAAGACTGCCCAGAACGGAGATCCTGTACCCTATCATTAATTTCTCCAGATCTCTTCCTATCTTTGAACAGGAAGTACTAGAGCATATTAATTCACATATAAAAAAGCACTTGAATTTTGTACCGGCCCTGCCCTCCACCAGTTTCCATGTTGACACGGACGGTTTTCATTGGAGGCCTGTTACTGCGAAAGCCATGCTGGAACATTGGATGCAGGCTTTAAACTGCCAGCTGTCCATAACCGAGTAGGGGGACAGAACAAGCTGATAGTTAACCTTTCCAAAACAGTAACACTCAGCCCAGTACAAAATGCGGTGCTCTCTCGTGGTCTCTCTTTCATTCCCACTCCGCTAGATTTTAAAACGCAAAGAATAGAGCTACTTAAAGACCTTCAAGACTATCACCGTAGACTTAAATTAGAGGCTTTCTTTGAAGGGAAGAAAAACAGTAAGGAAAAGGTCCCTTTTACCCACAACTCAGACTGGTCTCCAGCACTGTCCAGTCTCCCCAAGGAAATTATAAATATTATTAAAGCGGATAATTATGCATACAAACACTTAAATTGGGGACATAAAGATATTTTAAATTTAACGTCTACGGAAAGAAAGGCTTTGAAAGAATTAAAAAATAATAATAACATTATAATAAAACCCGCGGATAAAGGGAATGCGACTGTGATTTTAGATAGAGAGCAATATGTTCTAGAGGGACAGAGACAGTTAGGAGTGGAAGAACACTATCGTCCATTGGAAAAACCTATTTATACAGATACAATACAGGAAGTGAGAGAGATTTTAGAGGAAATGTGTATAAAGAAAATAATTAGCGGTTCACAAAAGGAGTATCTGATGGGTGAGACATCCCCTAGGCCGAGGAGATTTTACCTCCTGCCGAAGATCCACAAAGAGCCAGAGAAGTGGAGCGTCCCCCATGAGGTCCCTCCAGGCAGGCCCATCGTCTCGGACTGCAACAGCGAGACGTATCGCACGGCGGAATATATTGAACATTTCCTGAATCCTCTCTCCACCAGGCACCCCAGTTATCTGAAAGATACTTATGATTTTATTAATAAAATAGGGCCACTAAAAATTCCTCCAAACTCATTATTATTTACTATAGATATTGACAGTTTATATACCAACATAGAGACGGAAGTGGGATTAGAAGCAGTAAAAAAGATGATGATTAAATATCCAGATTATAACAGACCAGATAAATATATACTCCAACTATTAAATATAAACCTCACTAAAAATGATTTCGAGTTTAACAATAAATATTATTTACAAACCAAAGGAACTGCCATGGGCAAAAAGTTCGCCCCTTCCTATGCCAATATTTTTATGGCAGATTGGGAGGAATCTGCTTTAAACACGGCCCCTATCAAACCATATCTATATTATAGATTTTTAGATGACATCTGGGGCGTCTGGACCCATTCTATGGACGATTTTGTTGCTTTCACTAATCACTTAAATAGTCACCAATCATCAATAACAATTAAATATACGGTACATCCAGAAAAAGTAAATTTCCTAGATGTTGTGTCTTACAAAGGTCTCAATTTTCCTGCCACCGGTCAGCTGGACTTCAAGGTCTATTTTAAGGAGACCGATACGCATTCACTACTGCACAAAGACAGTTACCACCCTAGCCACACTTTTGGAGGTATAGTAAAATCACAGTTGTTAAGGTTTAAGAGAATTTGCACACAAAACACATCTTTCCTTGAAGCATGCAAGACCTTGTTCACAGCACTGAGAAAACGAGGATATACCCGTACTTTTCTCAAAAATGTATTCAGAACTTTTGATCGGCCGGCAGAGAAACCTTTAGAGGACGTGAGACAGAGAGACAAAATCATACCTCTGGTGACACATTATTCTAGTTTTAGTACACAGTTAAACGCAGCAGTTAAAAGTAATTTTGAAAAATTCATAACACCCTCTAAATACTTGCAACGTCATAAACCCATTGCAGCCTATAGGAGAAATAAAAACTTCCTGGACATACTGGTCCAAAGTAAACTTGTTAAACCAAAAAACAAAGGCCGAATTGGCAGTTGCAAATATTATGTTTCTCACAGATTCATTAAAAGCAGGGTAAATAAATGCGTTATAAAACTGTCTACGTCTCTGTCACATCTCAGCAAGAACTGCATATATCTCATTTACTGCCACAAATGTCGACGACAGTATGTAGGCCAAACCAAAAATGAATTAAGGGAAAGAGTGTACCAACATGCACATAATGTGACGCACAAAATAATGAAAAGACAACATTTGGTTCAGCATTTCCTGGTTCATGGCCTACAGTCGTTGAGGGTCACGTGTCTTCAAGCTAACCCACGATGGTCCTTACAGGAGCGACTCAGGGCCGAGAGTCGCTGGATCAAACGCTTGGACACGGTACACCCCAGGGGACTAAATGAGATGTAAAAACTTATATGTATCTATCCTCTTTTATCTTTCTATCCTTTTCTCCACTTTCCAAAGCCTATGTTTTTTCCTTCTTTGAGCCACGTGTTTTTTATTAAGGTGACACACCACTCTAACCCTAAACCTAACCATTTGAGACCTGGCTCATAACCCTGATGGGCACACACCACTCTAACCCTAAACCTAACCATTTGAGACCTGGCTCATAACCCTGATGGGCACACACCACTCTAACCCTAACCCTAACCAGCACAGCCCTCTGGCACACAACCCTGAGGCGCTCACCCCTCGCTCTTCTAACCCTACCCAATTCTAGCCCGCGGGTTTTGAACCCGGGTAATAATAGCCCTCTCCAAAATTACCCCTCTGAACCGTACCCCGGGCTTGGTGTGACCCCCGGAAAAAACAAGTGGCTTTCTTTCTCCTTTTTGTTCTTTTTCTTAAATTATCAATACATTATTAATATATACCCCCTCTGTTCCTATAAAAACAGAAGTAATGGATAAATGGTTATATAAATAAATGAATAAATGAGTACATGAACACACTACAACACATCACACACAAGGAAACATACAACTGTGGGGCAGAGTACTGTGGGGTTTGGACCCTGGCCCCGTCCAGTAGCCGTCTTTAGTGGTCAGCGGTTGGGTGGAGAGTGCATAACCATTTCCGATTCCTTCGGGGATCGGATCTTGGATCGATTTCCCCTAACAGGCCAGGTCCTCCAACTCTGAGCTTCAGATGGTGATGGATGGGGCTTGTGGTCACTCACTTCTCGGTTCTCTTCCCCTATTATTAAAAACATTTTAATACATGATCGCAATAAATATAATATAATAGGATAAAAAAGATCAGTGATAATAGAAATGGATTCATTAACATCAAAATGAGAATCATTCAGAATAAATACAAAAAAACATGGAATAAAGATGACACACACATTAAAAAAATACACATATTTTATTACCATGCACAGGATTGAAATAAATAAATATAATTCATAGACAGGAATTTTCTGTACAGATTGCTTCATTTTTAGCAGCTTTGGGAGCTATTTTGATAAGATTCTGAATGATTCAGGACAATTCTAATACATGATCACAATAAATATAATATAATAGAATGGAAAGAAAAAAGATCAGTGATAATAGAAATGGATTTATTAACATCATAATCAGAATCATTCAGAATAAATATAAAAACATGGTAATAAAGATGACACACACAAATAAAAAAATACATATCATATCTTATTACCATGCACAGGATTGAAATAAATAAATATAGTTCATAGAAAGGATTTTTCTGTACAGATTACTGCATTTTCAGCAACTTTGGGAGCTATTTTGATAAGATCAAACATTTAAAATGTCTTTTTTCAATGTTATTGTATTGTTTACATCGTTTCACAAACCTTTCTGTCATTTGTACAGTTCCATGGATGGATTTTCATCGTGTTTTCAGACTTAAAACTGTTGGTTCATATATTTTACTCTCTGAGGAGGACTCATTTGCATACAGCTGCATTTTACACACACACAAACACGTGCAGCTAAGGAGAGAGACACATGATAATGTGAAAACTCGTTATATCTTCTTAATCTTCCTTTCTTTATTCTTAACCTCTTCATAAACCTTTTCTATAGGATATTTCACTATTTTTCGCTGTTTCAAACTCAAGTTTCATGTTGTTTTAGACTCATTGTAGTACTTTTTAGTTTCTCAGGATGACGTCATCCGATCCCTATATAAGGGGGCGCGCTTTGCGCGAGCTCTCATATGCAGCATAGCAGAGCTAGAGTACACACGTCGAGCAAATCCTCCGTGTTCTAAAACGAATTTTGACTCTAAAAACCTTTCTTTTGATTAACATTTTCTACTTTTACAACAAGCCCTTCCTGAAGAAGGTACAAATCAGTACCGAAACGTCGACAGGGCTTGAACAACTTTAATTACACTTTTATTTGTATCTCTTTTGATTTTTGATTTCTCATTCTATTTTTCTTTATTTTCGATTTTTTATTTTTATTTTCTTGTTCAAAACAAAAAACAAAAAGACCAAAAAAATCTAAAAAAATTCAGAAAGACCAAAAAAAGTGTTCTCTTTTTTATTTTTCTCTGTACATAGTTAGTTTGAGATAGTGTAAAAAGACAGGATTAGTTACATCAACATGTACAGAGGGAGACCGAGGCAGATAGAGTCTCCTGGGCCCAGATACAGGCCTGATTACAGCTATGATGGCTCATATGATGTGAGAGCACGCCCCTATTTTCGTGGACCGGCCGGTCCTAGGGAAAGAGGGAGAGAAACTTTTAGAAGAGATGACCCAAGAGGTTATGAGCATAACAGGAGAGATTGTCAGAGCTTTTACAGACCCAGTTACGGTAGGCGGAGTTGGTCAGCAGATCCTAGACTGACCAGGAATGAAGCGTCCAGGCCTGGACGCTCATATGTTCCCACCGCCTCACACGACGAACGGTTTTACACTAGGGCTGATCCAGACAGATCTCCTGATAACCGTTTTCGCCATACAGAGGCAGCTGACACATACAGGCCTCAAAAAAATAATCAAAATAGAAACCGTAACAAAAAGGGCAAAAAGAACAAAAAGAGGGACACAAGAAATAATACACAGAGGTTTAATGAGGGTGCATATTTTGAAACTCGAGCTGAGGACAGACATCCTCGATCATATGAGAGTTCTTATAGAGCACCACCTTACCAGAACCGTCCAAACAGAAGCCCCTCTTACGCAGCCACCTCCTATGCTCCCAAACATTATAGAAATAAAAGAGTCTCCTTTCTCGGTCACGATGTAAGATCCCGTGATTTTTCAGTCCCTTCTTCACACACAAGGACACAACAAAGTGTCAGTAAAAAACAGAGAGACGGTAATTACCGTCATTCTCCACAAGAGAGAGCCAGAGGCTCAGGTGGCTTCTCAAAAGAAGGAGGTAGATTAACGGGAGGTTTAAATAAAGCACAAAACACTGCGTCCACACCGGCGCCACCTCTACTCAAAAACACCATGAAACTGTTCTATGACGTGATCAGGCTGGTGCATCACCTGAGTAACATAACCACTAAGGTGCCTAACAATCAGCCAGTTACGTTCACAAGGCTCACAGAACTGCTTACAGACACAATTAAGCCTGCCTCGCCTAACGATCGTGTTAAGGAAATGCTGGAGGGTAATGCAAAAAATTGGTCTTTTACCACCCAGCTCATTTTAGAACAACACTATGAGGCACTGATAGAGGGGGCTATGTCTAATATTAGACAACAGAATAACCAAGCAGATTGGCCGCAAGCCTTCGAGACAGCGAGTAACTGGGCTGAGAGAAGGTTCGGAAAAAGAATCACCAGCCAAACCATCGAACAGGCTGAAGCCTTGATCGCGGCAGAAAGAACAGAGGAAGCCACTAATGCAGTGGCTCCCTCAGAAAGAGCTGTAGTAGAGGTGGCGCCGGCGGCACCACCACCACCACCACCACAAAAAAGACGCACCTATGCGGAAATAGTGGCACAAGTGTCCACTTCACAGCAGGCGGGTCCCAGTCGGGTCTCTATGCCAGTGGTGCGACCCAGAAAGGGGGTTCAACATATAGAGGTGCAGACATCGCCCACGCTATTAGGGTCCCCTTTAAACAGGAGGGACTGGTCTTTCGAGGAGGAAGTTCCTCCAGCAGACCTCCGGGAGGTGCTCCAGCCCATACAGGCTGGTGAGTTCCCTCCATTGGAACAAAGGGCCCAAAAAAGAGCACAAAAACTCCGGCACTGCACTCGCCACCCTGACACCCCCGAGGCTCGCCCACCTCATGCAGCAGAAGTCTCTCCTGCCATAGCAGGGGAGCTGCTGTCATTTGAGGATGAGCAGCCACCACAGAGCCCACCTCATGCGGCAGAAGCCTCTGCTACAATTGTAGCGGAGCTGCTAGCATTGGAGGCCGAACCTCCTGTGGAGAATCCTCCTTCTCCTTCTCCTCCTCCTCCCGCAGCAGAAGCCTCTGCTACCATAGTAGCGGAGCTGCTGGCTCTGGAGGAGGACGCTCCTTTAAACTCATTCCAAGTTCCGACCAGTCAGAATGACCCTGACCCCTTGTTGGACGCTCAGTCACCACAGTCTAGCGTCATCCTTTTCTCCTCATATCATTCGGAGGATCCGGCCCAATCACCGTCTCCACTCACTAAACTCCTGAGACAGCTCTCACCAAATCTTAGTCCCATCACGGCTGTAGATAAAGAGAAAGGTCAGGAAAGTGAGACAGCGGAAAGGGTACAACAGGTCAAAATAAACCAACCCGTTTTCACTGACATAACAAAAAGCAAAACAGTGCAGTTTGAGAGATTCCCGTTAAGACCACTCTATGCCCCGACACACAAAGCACCAGAGAAGTCCACACTTGTGTCGTTGCGGCCGCTGGCAGATAACAGAGAGGCTCAGGTTCCCTCACTTCTTCCAGTTAGTCCGATAGGCAGAACGGTCAGGCACGCAAACACGTACAAGAAGCTGTCAGATTGGAGTCTAACCATTGAGAAAAAATATGTCATCATCGGGGACTCTAATCTGTCCAGATTTCCTGATTTTGACTGCCCGGAGCTCCAGGTAGAAAGCTACCCGGGCGCCAAATTGCATCATGCTGGCCATTTAATAGAAAAGGCCACTATAACAACGGAACCAGAGAAAGTTATCTTAGCCTTCGGACTAAACAATAGAAGTCAGAGAAACAAACTCACAGCGGTCACTGAGCTGGTCCGAACTAACAGAGCGGCCATCAAAAGACTGCCCAGAACGGAGATCCTGTACCCTATCATTAATTTCTCCAGATCTCTTCCTATCTTTGAACAGGAAGTACTAGAGCATATTAATTCACATATAAAAAAGCACTTGAATTTTGTACCGGCCCTGCCCTCCACCAGTTTCCATGTTGACACGGACGGTTTTCATTGGAGGCCTGTTACTGCGAAAGCCATGCTGGAACATTGGATGCAGGCTTTAAACTGCCAGCTGTCCATAACCGAGTAGGGGGACAGAACAAGCTGATAGTTAACCTTTCCAAAACAGTAACACTCAGCCCAGTACAAAATGCGGTGCTCTCTCGTGGTCTCTCTTTCATTCCCACTCCGCTAGATTTTAAAACGCAAAGAATAGAGCTACTTAAAGACCTTCAAGACTATCACCGTAGACTTAAATTAGAGGCTTTCTTTGAAGGGAAGAAAAACAGTAAGGAAAAGGTCCCTTTTACCCACAACTCAGACTGGTCTCCAGCACTGTCCAGTCTCCCCAAGGAAATTATAAATATTATTAAAGCGGATAATTATGCATACAAACACTTAAATTGGGGACATAAAGATATTTTAAATTTAACGTCTACGGAAAGAAAGGCTTTGAAAGAATTAAAAAATAATAATAACATTATAATAAAACCCGCGGATAAAGGGAATGCGACTGTGATTTTAGATAGAGAGCAATATGTTCTAGAGGGACAGAGACAGTTAGGAGTGGAAGAACACTATCGTCCATTGGAAAAACCTATTTATACAGATACAATACAGGAAGTGAGAGAGATTTTAGAGGAAATGTGTATAAAGAAAATAATTAGCGGTTCACAAAAGGAGTATCTGATGGGTGAGACATCCCCTAGGCCGAGGAGATTTTACCTCCTGCCGAAGATCCACAAAGAGCCAGAGAAGTGGAGCGTCCCCCATGAGGTCCCTCCAGGCAGGCCCATCGTCTCGGACTGCAACAGCGAGACGTATCGCACGGCGGAATATATTGAACATTTCCTGAATCCTCTCTCCACCAGGCACCCCAGTTATCTGAAAGATACTTATGATTTTATTAATAAAATAGGGCCACTAAAAATTCCTCCAAACTCATTATTATTTACTATAGATATTGACAGTTTATATACCAACATAGAGACGGAAGTGGGATTAGAAGCAGTAAAAAAGATGATGATTAAATATCCAGATTATAACAGACCAGATAAATATATACTCCAACTATTAAATATAAACCTCACTAAAAATGATTTCGAGTTTAACAATAAATATTATTTACAAACCAAAGGAACTGCCATGGGCAAAAAGTTCGCCCCTTCCTATGCCAATATTTTTATGGCAGATTGGGAGGAATCTGCTTTAAACACGGCCCCTATCAAACCATATCTATATTATAGATTTTTAGATGACATCTGGGGCGTCTGGACCCATTCTATGGACGATTTTGTTGCTTTCACTAATCACTTAAATAGTCACCAATCATCAATAACAATTAAATATACGGTACATCCAGAAAAAGTAAATTTCCTAGATGTTGTGTCTTACAAAGGTCTCAATTTTCCTGCCACCGGTCAGCTGGACTTCAAGGTCTATTTTAAGGAGACCGATACGCATTCACTACTGCACAAAGACAGTTACCACCCTAGCCACACTTTTGGAGGTATAGTAAAATCACAGTTGTTAAGGTTTAAGAGAATTTGCACACAAAACACATCTTTCCTTGAAGCATGCAAGACCTTGTTCACAGCACTGAGAAAACGAGGATATACCCGTACTTTTCTCAAAAATGTATTCAGAACTTTTGATCGGCCGGCAGAGAAACCTTTAGAGGACGTGAGACAGAGAGACAAAATCATACCTCTGGTGACACATTATTCTAGTTTTAGTACACAGTTAAACGCAGCAGTTAAAAGTAATTTTGAAAAATTCATAACACCCTCTAAATACTTGCAACGTCATAAACCCATTGCAGCCTATAGGAGAAATAAAAACTTCCTGGACATACTGGTCCAAAGTAAACTTGTTAAACCAAAAAACAAAGGCCGAATTGGCAGTTGCAAATATTATGTTTCTCACAGATTCATTAAAAGCAGGGTAAATAAATGCGTTATAAAACTGTCTACGTCTCTGTCACATCTCAGCAAGAACTGCATATATCTCATTTACTGCCACAAATGTCGACGACAGTATGTAGGCCAAACCAAAAATGAATTAAGGGAAAGAGTGTACCAACATGCACATAATGTGACGCACAAAATAATGAAAAGACAACATTTGGTTCAGCATTTCCTGGTTCATGGCCTACAGTCGTTGAGGGTCACGTGTCTTCAAGCTAACCCACGATGGTCCTTACAGGAGCGACTCAGGGCCGAGAGTCGCTGGATCAAACGCTTGGACACGGTACACCCCAGGGGACTAAATGAGATGTAAAAACTTATATGTATCTATCCTCTTTTATCTTTCTATCCTTTTCTCCACTTTCCAAAGCCTATGTTTTTTCCTTCTTTGAGCCACGTGTTTTTTATTAAGGTGACACACCACTCTAACCCTAAACCTAACCATTTGAGACCTGGCTCATAACCCTGATGGGCACACACCACTCTAACCCTAACCCTAACCAGCACAGCCCTCTGGCACACAACCCTGAGGCGCTCACCCCTCGCTCTTCTAACCCTACCCAATTCTAGCCCGCGGGTTTTGAACCCGGGTAATAATAGCCCTCTCCAAAATTACCCCTCTGAACCGTACCCCGGGCTTGGTGTGACCCCCGGAAAAAACAAGTGGCTTTCTTTCTCCTTTTTGTTCTTTTTCTTAAATTATCAATACATTATTAATATATACCCCCTCTGTTCCTATAAAAACAGAAGTAATGGATAAATGGTTATATAAATAAATGAATAAATGAGTACATGAACACACTACAACACATCACACACAAGGAAACATACAACTGTGGGGCAGAGTACTGTGGGGTTTGGACCCTGGCCCCGTCCAGTAGCCGTCTTTAGTGGTCAGCGGTTGGGTGGAGAGTGCATAACCATTTCCGATTCCTTCGGGGATCGGATCTTGGATCGATTTCCCCTAACAGGCCAGGTCCTCCAACTCTGAGCTTCAGATGGTGATGGATGGGGCTTGTGGTCACTCACTTCTCGGTTCTCTTCCCCTATTATTAAAAACATTTTAATACATGATCGCAATAAATATAATATAATAGGATAAAAAAGATCAGTGATAATAGAAATGGATTCATTAACATCAAAATGAGAATCATTCAGAATAAATACAAAAAAACATGGAATAAAGATGACACACACATTAAAAAAATACACATATTTTATTACCATGCACAGGATTGAAATAAATAAATATAATTCATAGACAGGAATTTTCTGTACAGATTGCTTCATTTTTAGCAGCTTTGGGAGCTATTTTGATAAGATTCTGAATGATTCAGGACAATTCTAATACATGATCACAATAAATATAATATAATAGAATGGAAAGAAAAAAGATCAGTGATAATAGAAATGGATTTATTAACATCATAATCAGAATCATTCAGAATAAATATAAAAACATGGTAATAAAGATGACACACACAAATAAAAAAATACATATCATATCTTATTACCATGCACAGGATTGAAATAAATAAATATAGTTCATAGAAAGGATTTTTCTGTACAGATTACTGCATTTTCAGCAACTTTGGGAGCTATTTTGATAAGATCAAACATTTAAAATGTCTTTTTTCAATGTTATTGTATTGTTTACATCGTTTCACAAACCTTTCTGTCATTTGTACAGTTCCATGGATGGATTTTCATCGTGTTTTCAGACTTAAAACTGTTGGTTCATATATTTTACTCTCTGAGGAGGACTCATTTGCATACAGCTGCATTTTACACACACACAAACACGTGCAGCTAAGGAGAGAGACACATGATAATGTGAAAACTCGTTATATCTTCTTAATCTTCCTTTCTTTATTCTTAACCTCTTCATAAACCTTTTCTATAGGATATTTCACTATTTTTCGCTGTTTCAAACTCAAGTTTCATGTTGTTTTAGACTCATTGTAGTACTTTTTAGTTTCTCAGGATGACGTCATCCGATCCCTATATAAGGGGGCGCGCTTTGCGCGAGCTCTCATATGCAGCATAGCAGAGCTAGAGTACACACGTCGAGCAAATCCTCCGTGTTCTAAAACGAATTTTGACTCTAAAAACCTTTCTTTTGATTAACATTTTCTACTTTTACAACAAGCCCTTCCTGAAGAAGGTACAAATCAGTACCGAAACGTCGACAGGGCTTGAACAACTTTAATTACACTTTTATTTGTATCTCTTTTGATTTTTGATTTCTCATTCTATTTTTCTTTATTTTCGATTTTTTATTTTTATTTTCTTGTTCAAAACAAAAAACAAAAAGACCAAAAAAATCTAAAAAAATTCAGAAAGACCAAAAAAAGTGTTCTCTTTTTTATTTTTCTCTGTACATAGTTAGTTTGAGATAGTGTAAAAAGACAGGATTAGTTACATCAACATGTACAGAGGGAGACCGAGGCAGATAGAGTCTCCTGGGCCCAGATACAGGCCTGATTACAGCTATGATGGCTCATATGATGTGAGAGCACGCCCCTATTTTCGTGGACCGGCCGGTCCTAGGGAAAGAGGGAGAGAAACTTTTAGAAGAGATGACCCAAGAGGTTATGAGCATAACAGGAGAGATTGTCAGAGCTTTTACAGACCCAGTTACGGTAGGCGGAGTTGGTCAGCAGATCCTAGACTGACCAGGAATGAAGCGTCCAGGCCTGGACGCTCATATGTTCCCACCGCCTCACACGACGAACGGTTTTACACTAGGGCTGATCCAGACAGATCTCCTGATAACCGTTTTCGCCATACAGAGGCAGCTGACACATACAGGCCTCAAAAAAATAATCAAAATAGAAACCGTAACAAAAAGGGCAAAAAGAACAAAAAGAGGGACACAAGAAATAATACACAGAGGTTTAATGAGGGTGCATATTTTGAAACTCGAGCTGAGGACAGACATCCTCGATCATATGAGAGTTCTTATAGAGCACCACCTTACCAGAACCGTCCAAACAGAAGCCCCTCTTACGCAGCCACCTCCTATGCTCCCAAACATTATAGAAATAAAAGAGTCTCCTTTCTCGGTCACGATGTAAGATCCCGTGATTTTTCAGTCCCTTCTTCACACACAAGGACACAACAAAGTGTCAGTAAAAAACAGAGAGACGGTAATTACCGTCATTCTCCACAAGAGAGAGCCAGAGGCTCAGGTGGCTTCTCAAAAGAAGGAGGTAGATTAACGGGAGGTTTAAATAAAGCACAAAACACTGCGTCCACACCGGCGCCACCTCTACTCAAAAACACCATGAAACTGTTCTATGACGTGATCAGGCTGGTGCATCACCTGAGTAACATAACCACTAAGGTGCCTAACAATCAGCCAGTTACGTTCACAAGGCTCACAGAACTGCTTACAGACACAATTAAGCCTGCCTCGCCTAACGATCGTGTTAAGGAAATGCTGGAGGGTAATGCAAAAAATTGGTCTTTTACCACCCAGCTCATTTTAGAACAACACTATGAGGCACTGATAGAGGGGGCTATGTCTAATATTAGACAACAGAATAACCAAGCAGATTGGCCGCAAGCCTTCGAGACAGCGAGTAACTGGGCTGAGAGAAGGTTCGGAAAAAGAATCACCAGCCAAACCATCGAACAGGCTGAAGCCTTGATCGCGGCAGAAAGAACAGAGGAAGCCACTAATGCAGTGGCTCCCTCAGAAAGAGCTGTAGTAGAGGTGGCGCCGGCGGCACCACCACCACCACCACCACAAAAAAGACGCACCTATGCGGAAATAGTGGCACAAGTGTCCACTTCACAGCAGGCGGGTCCCAGTCGGGTCTCTATGCCAGTGGTGCGACCCAGAAAGGGGGTTCAACATATAGAGGTGCAGACATCGCCCACGCTATTAGGGTCCCCTTTAAACAGGAGGGACTGGTCTTTCGAGGAGGAAGTTCCTCCAGCAGACCTCCGGGAGGTGCTCCAGCCCATACAGGCTGGTGAGTTCCCTCCATTGGAACGAAGGGCCCAAAAAAGAGCACAAAAACTCCGGCACTGCACTCGCCACCCTGACACCCCCGAGGCTCGCCCACCTCATGCAGCAGAAGTCTCTCCTGCCATAGCAGGGGAGCTGCTGTCATTTGAGGATGAGCAGCCACCACAGAGCCCACCTCATGCGGCAGAAGCCTCTGCTACAATTGTAGCGGAGCTGCTAGCATTGGAGGCCGAACCTCCTGTGGAGAATCCTCCTTCTCCTTCTCCTCCTCCTCCCGCAGCAGAAGCCTCTGCTACCATAGTAGCGGAGCTGCTGGCTCTGGAGGAGGACGCTCCTTTAAACTCATTCCAAGTTCCGACCAGTCAGAATGACCCTGACCCCTTGTTGGACGCTCAGTCACCACAGTCTAGCGTCATCCTTTTCTCCTCATATCATTCGGAGGATCCGGCCCAATCACCGTCTCCACTCACTAAACTCCTGAGACAGCTCTCACCAAATCTTAGTCCCATCACGGCTGTAGATAAAGAGAAAGGTCAGGAAAGTGAGACAGCGGAAAGGGTACAACAGGTCAAAATAAACCAACCCGTTTTCACTGACATAACAAAAAGCAAAACAGTGCAGTTTGAGAGATTCCCGTTAAGACCACTCTATGCCCCGACACACAAAGCACCAGAGAAGTCCACACTTGTGTCGTTGCGGCCGCTGGCAGATAACAGAGAGGCTCAGGTTCCCTCACTTCTTCCAGTTAGTCCGATAGGCAGAACGGTCAGGCACGCAAACACGTACAAGAAGCTGTCAGATTGGAGTCTAACCATTGAGAAAAAATATGTCATCATCGGGGACTCTAATCTGTCCAGATTTCCTGATTTTGACTGCCCGGAGCTCCAGGTAGAAAGCTACCCGGGCGCCAAATTGCATCATGCTGGCCATTTAATAGAAAAGGCCACTATAACAACGGAACCAGAGAAAGTTATCTTAGCCTTCGGACTAAACAATAGAAGTCAGAGAAACAAACTCACAGCGGTCACTGAGCTGGTCCGAACTAACAGAGCGGCCATCAAAAGACTGCCCAGAACGGAGATCCTGTACCCTATCATTAATTTCTCCAGATCTCTTCCTATCTTTGAACAGGAAGTACTAGAGCATATTAATTCACATATAAAAAAGCACTTGAATTTTGTACCGGCCCTGCCCTCCACCAGTTTCCATGTTGACACGGACGGTTTTCATTGGAGGCCTGTTACTGCGAAAGCCATGCTGGAACATTGGATGCAGGCTTTAAACTGCCAGCTGTCCATAACCGAGTAGGGGGACAGAACAAGCTGATAGTTAACCTTTCCAAAACAGTAACACTCAGCCCAGTACAAAATGCGGTGCTCTCTCGTGGTCTCTCTTTCATTCCCACTCCGCTAGATTTTAAAACGCAAAGAATAGAGCTACTTAAAGACCTTCAAGACTATCACCGTAGACTTAAATTAGAGGCTTTCTTTGAAGGGAAGAAAAACAGTAAGGAAAAGGTCCCTTTTACCCACAACTCAGACTGGTCTCCAGCACTGTCCAGTCTCCCCAAGGAAATTATAAATATTATTAAAGCGGATAATTATGCATACAAACACTTAAATTGGGGACATAAAGATATTTTAAATTTAACGTCTACGGAAAGAAAGGCTTTGAAAGAATTAAAAAATAATAATAACATTATAATAAAACCCGCGGATAAAGGGAATGCGACTGTGATTTTAGATAGAGAGCAATATGTTCTAGAGGGACAGAGACAGTTAGGAGTGGAAGAACACTATCGTCCATTGGAAAAACCTATTTATACAGATACAATACAGGAAGTGAGAGAGATTTTAGAGGAAATGTGTATAAAGAAAATAATTAGCGGTTCACAAAAGGAGTATCTGATGGGTGAGACATCCCCTAGGCCGAGGAGATTTTACCTCCTGCCGAAGATCCACAAAGAGCCAGAGAAGTGGAGCGTCCCCCATGAGGTCCCTCCAGGCAGGCCCATCGTCTCGGACTGCAACAGCGAGACGTATCGCACGGCGGAATATATTGAACATTTCCTGAATCCTCTCTCCACCAGGCACCCCAGTTATCTGAAAGATACTTATGATTTTATTAATAAAATAGGGCCACTAAAAATTCCTCCAAACTCATTATTATTTACTATAGATATTGACAGTTTATATACCAACATAGAGACGGAAGTGGGATTAGAAGCAGTAAAAAAGATGATGATTAAATATCCAGATTATAACAGACCAGATAAATATATACTCCAACTATTAAATATAAACCTTACTAAAAATGATTTCGAGTTTAACAATAAATATTATTTACAAACCAAAGGAACTGCCATGGGCAAAAAGTTCGCCCCTTCCTATGCCAATATTTTTATGGCAGATTGGGAGGAATCTGCTTTAAACACGGCCCCTATCAAACCATATCTATATTATAGATTTTTAGATGACATCTGGGGCGTCTGGACCCATTCTATGGACGATTTTGTTGCTTTCACTAATCACTTAAATAGTCACCAATCATCAATAACAATTAAATATACGGTACATCCAGAAAAAGTAAATTTCCTAGATGTTGTGTCTTACAAAGGTCTCAATTTTCCTGCCACCGGTCAGCTGGACTTCAAGGTCTATTTTAAGGAGACCGATACGCATTCACTACTGCACAAAGACAGTTACCACCCTAGCCACACTTTTGGAGGTATAGTAAAATCACAGTTGTTAAGGTTTAAGAGAATTTGCACACAAAACACATCTTTCCTTGAAGCATGCAAGACCTTGTTCACAGCACTGAGAAAACGAGGATATACCCGTACTTTTCTCAAAAATGTATTCAGAACTTTTGATCGGCCGGCAGAGAAACCTTTAGAGGACGTGAGACAGAGAGACAAAATCATACCTCTGGTGACACATTATTCTAGTTTTAGTACACAGTTAAACGCAGCAGTTAAAAGTAATTTTGAAAAATTCATAACACCCTCTAAATACTTGCAACGTCATAAACCCATTGCAGCCTATAGGAGAAATAAAAACTTCCTGGACATACTGGTCCAAAGTAAACTTGTTAAACCAAAAAACAAAGGCCGAATTGGCAGTTGCAAATATTATGTTTCTCACAGATTCATTAAAAGCAGGGTAAATAAATGCGTTATAAAACTGTCTACGTCTCTGTCACATCTCAGCAAGAACTGCATATATCTCATTTACTGCCACAAATGTCGACGACAGTATGTAGGCCAAACCAAAAATGAATTAAGGGAAAGAGTGTACCAACATGCACATAATGTGACGCACAAAATAATGAAAAGACAACATTTGGTTCAGCATTTCCTGGTTCATGGCCTACAGTCGTTGAGGGTCACGTGTCTTCAAGCTAACCCACGATGGTCCTTACAGGAGCGACTCAGGGCCGAGAGTCGCTGGATCAAACGCTTGGACACGGTGCACCCCAGGGGACTAAATGAGATGTAAAAACTTATATGTATCTATCCTCTTTTATCTTTCTATCCTTTTCTCCACTTTCCAAAGCCTATGTTTTTTCCTTCTTTGAGCCACGTGTTTTTTATTAAGGTGACACACCACTCTAACCCTAAACCTAACCATTTGAGACCTGGCTCATAACCCTGATGGGCACACACCACTCTAACCCTAAACCTAACCATTTGAGACCTGGCTCATAACCCTGATGGGCACACACCACTCTAACCCTAACCCTAACCAGCACAGCCCTCTGGCACACAACCCTGAGGCGCTCACCCCTCGCTCTTCTAACCCTACCCAATTCTAGCCCGCGGGTTTTGAACCCGGGTAATAATAGCCCTCTCCAAAATTACCCCTCTGAACCGTACCCCGGGCTTGGTGTGACCCCCGGAAAAAACAAGTGGCTTTCTTTCTCCTTTTTGTTCTTTTTCTTAAATTATCAATACATTATTAATATATACCCCCTCTGTTCCTATAAAAACAGAAGTAATGGATAAATGGTTATATAAATAAATAAATAAATGAGTACATGAACACACTACAACACATCACACACAAGGAAACATACAACTGTGGGGCAGAGTACTGTGGGGTTTGGACCCTGGCCCCGTCCAGTAGCCGTCTTTAGTGGTCAGCGGTTGGGTGGAGAGTGCATAACCATTTCCGATTCCTTCGGGGATCGGATCTTGGATCGATTTCCCCTAACCCTAACCCTAACCCTAACCCTAACCCTAACCCTAACCCTAACCCCTAACCCTAACCCTAACCCTAACCCTAACCCTACCTAACCCTAACCCTAACCCTAACCCTAACCCTAACCCTAGACGGGAGTTATATGCCCCTCACCACATCTGCCTAAAACCTAACCTTCGTTTTTTTATAAAATTAAACCCTTGTTAATATAGCCCTCTTGATTTGAACCCTGGCAATTTTAGCCCTCTATTTTATTTTTTAATAATGATATATATCTGGTCTCGTCCAGTAGCCGTCTTTAGTGGTCAGCGGTTGGGTGGAGAGTGCATAACCATTTCCGATTCCTTCGGGGATCGGATCTTGGATCGATTTCCCCTAACACGCCAGGTCCTCCAACTCTGAGCTTCAGATGGTGATGGATGGGGCTTTGTTTATGTATGGTTATTAAATTTTAAAATTAAAAACAAATGTGTTGATAGTGAAAAAACGATTTATGAAGCACCATACAGTGTTGATAGGTATTTAAAAATAAATGTATTGAGGTTGAAAAAACGATTTATGAAGCACCATACGGTGTTGAAAGGTATTTAGCAGTGGGAGGGGCACCCCGCCCTCTACCATACGGAGTTGGAGAGGGAACAGAGACAGTTGTCATCCCAATTCGCCTGATGAGAACCTTTGGAAAGTTCGAAACGCGTCGCGAGAGTGTGCCTGGATGACACGGGACCGTAAAAATGAGTACAGCTGCCATCATTTGAAAGGTGGGTGATGTAGCAGAGCCTTGGAAAATTTTCTCTTCATGCCCAAATAGGCGTTGAGTTGGTCAAAATGGCCTCCATCATTGTTGTGAGTGATGTTGAAGAGCCGCATAATTTTTTCTCCGTCCCCTGTGACGTCGAGTGTCTCCTTATGTCCAAATAGACGGGAGTTATATATGTCCAAATAGACGGGAGTTATATGCCCCTCACCACATCTGCCTAAAACCTAACCTTCGTTTTTTTATAAAATTAAACCCTTGTTAATATAGCCCTCTTGATTTGAACCCTGGCAATTTTAGCCCTCTATTTTATTTTTTAATAATGATATATATCTGGTCTCGTCCAGTAGCCGTCTTTAGTGGTCAGCGGTTGGGTGGAGAGTGCATAACCATTTCCGATTCCTTCGGGGATCGGATCTTGGATCGATTTCCTCTCACATCTGAGTAAAAATTGTGTTTATCTTGTCTACTGTAACAAATGTCAACGACAGTATGTAGGTCTGGATGACGTACGCGTGGATAAACGTCTGGATGACGTACGCGTGGATAAACGTCTGGATGACGTACGCGTAATATTTCAAGCCATCTGTAAATTAGGAATATTTTACTTATACTGCATAAAGCCTGCTTTTCAGGTTTCTATTTTTTTCCAAATATTTAACCCTTTTAAATCCATTAAACTACAAACGTGATTTAAATACATTTAATATAGTATATACTCAAAACAACAATGGAATAATATGAACAACAAGGCAATTTCAATTTAGGGATAATATTCTGACTAATTTGCAGTTGGTTTGATAAATTTAGGCCAAACAGTGTTGTAGTTTAATAGATTTAAATTGGTTCAATGTTTTACATTAAAAGAAATAGCTAAATAATGAATAATATTCTGTAATTTGCATTTGGTTCGATACCTTTAGGTTGTAGTTTATTGGATTTACAGTTGCATAGATTTAAAGTTCTAAAACTATTATAAGACATATGAGGTGCTAATTCAAATAACAGCTGTGTGCTATTACAGAGATATTTTTCCATACATTTTACTATTAGTTTATCATAATGTCATTTAGTTGTTTAATTTATTTATGGGGCTACTTAAAAATTTATATTTTCTTAAAATTAAGCCTTGTGCTATGCAAAAGGTATTAGTTTATGTATATCTGAGTAGGTTTGGGCTCAACATGAAAATGGCACTTTCTTTTAAAAGCCAAATACCACTTCTCTTAAAGTATTAATTGAAGTACATGTTTGTATTTATAATGTAAATATCTCTGATCATTAATTAGTTAATAGCAAACCTATTTAAATGTTGTAGTAGCCTAATGTGTAAATGTTCTCTGAAAAGGTTTGAGGTGTTTCGAAACGAACAGTCATGGTTCTGCACGTCCCAGAAGGGCACGGAGGAGAAATGTGACTTGTGCATTTAGAGGAACTCTTCTCCGGTCAGGTGTTGAACGCCTAACATCTACGAGAGGTATGTACTCTGCTTATGTTGTTCATGAAATTGTCATGTTGATTGTAAACAGTATATTATAATTTGTATTGCTAATCATTTGTCCTCTTATAAAAGCTTTAAATGCTTCCAACCGGACTGAGGCAGATGTTTGATTTGTGTTTATTTCAATCTGTTTATCAATGAACTCCAAAAATTCAGGATCTCTCAACCAGGTTATATGCAAGCGCCATCTAGGGGATCTGCACAAAAAGTTTGGAAAGTTTAATGTAAATGAAACTGCTGCATGATCCAAGATTAATATACTATTATACCAGCAGTTCCTAACTTTGGAAATTAGATTAGTAGATAAAAGAAAATAATCAATACGGGAAAATGATTTATAAGTACTAGAGTAGCATGAATAAGTTAAACTATCCGGGTGCCTGTTCCTCCAAATATCTATTAAATTGAAAACTGTTTTAACTCTATTCTGGTCTGTACATGAGAGAGGTCTGATTTAGTTGATCTATCCAATTCTGGATATAAAGCACAATTAAAATCTCCTCCTATAACAAAATGCCCTGGCAGTCCAGCCAATAGTAAAAATAGATTTCTGTAAAAAATAGGATTATCCACATTGGGCCCGTAAACATTTACTAAATTCAGTCTAACAGAAAGGATCTCAGTTTGGATAATTATATACCTCCCAAGACGGTCCTCGATAGTGTTAATTATTTGAAAAGGTATGGATTTATGTATAAGTGTAATAACTCCCCTAGATTGTGAATTAAAGGAGGCAGAAAACACTTGCCCTGGCCATCTCTTCCTCACCATAGCCACATCCTCTGGAGCTAAATGAGTTTGCTGGAGGAACACTATTTTAGCTTTCATTTGACGAATTCTATTCATCACTTGTTTTAACTTTACAATTTTGTTTAGACCTCTTACATTCCAGGATGTAAACTGAATATCAGATAGGGGAGCCATTATTGTATATACAGCATATTCCCATTCTTGCAAAAAGTACTAAAGTAAATATATTTACATTTACATTTACATTTAGCAGACGCTTTTATCCAAAGCGACTTACAAATGAGGGCAATAGAAGCAGCTAGAGCAGTCCAAGGGCAACAATATCAACAATATACAAGTGCTGTAACAAGTCTCAGTTAATCTAGCACAGAACAGGATTTTTTTTTTTTTTTTAAATAAATAAATTAGACAGACAGACAATGAATAGAATGATAAGTGCTATTCTCTCATGGTCATGCGCATGCGCGGGTTGTGAGCGCGTTGTTGATGTTAGAGCTCCGTCGAATTGATTCATAATTATTATAGCAAAATATTCCGTTACAGTTTAGTAGTAATGATTTTATGAATTTCTTCACTGAGAAAATAGAAAGCATCAGAAACAAAATTGTAAATGTACAATCTTTAATGATATCTTATGATTCAACCGCAACTATCGCCCGTCAAGAACTACTACACCGCTTTACAACTATAGGACAGGAAGAGCTAAATAAACTTATCATTGCATCTAAACCAACAACATGTTTATTAGATCCAATACCCACTAAACTACTGAAAGAATTGTTACCTGTAGTGGAAGAGCCTCTTCTCAATATTATTAACTCATCTTTATCTTTAGGTCATGTTCCAAGAATATTCAAGTTGGCAGTCATAAAACCTCTCATTAAGAAGCCACAATTAGATCATAATAACCTAGCAAATTACAGACCAATTTCAAATCTTCCATTTATGTGTAAAATACTAGAAAAAGTTGTCCGCTCAATTGTGCGCTTTCTTGCAAGAAAATGATATCTATGAAAAATTTCAATCAGGATTCAGGCCGCATCATAGCACAGAAACTGCACTCGTTAAAATCACAAATGATTTACTTCTAGCTTCTGACCAAGGCTGTATCTCAATACTAGTTATACTCGATCTTAGTGCTGCGTTTGATACTATAGATCATAAAATACTATTAGATCGATTTCAAAATTATACTGGTGTTCAGGGACAGGCATTAAACTGGTTTAGATCGTACTTATCAGACCGCTACCATTTTGTCTGTCTAAATGGGGAAAAATCAAAGATGACGTCAGTAGACTATGGGGTGCCGCAAGGATCCGTGTTAGGCCCTCTGCTATTCTCTATATATATGCTGCCACTTGGTAATATTATAAGAAAACATGGAATTAATTTCCACTGTTATGCTGATGACACTCAATTATATATTTCATCACGACCGGATGAAAACGCTAAATTATCTAAACTGACAGCGTGTGTTGAAGATATTAAATACTGGATGACGTGTAATTTTCTGCTATTGAATTCAGATAAAACGGAGGTGTTACTTATTGGTCGAAAAAACTGCCCACAAAACCTCTCGCAATACAATTTTACCTTGGAAGGATGTCCTGTCACTTTATCCACTACAGTAAAAGACCTGGGTGTTATATTAGACCGCAACCTGACATTCGAAAATCATATTTCATATGTTACAAGAACGGCATTTTTCCATCTTAGAAACATTGCTAAGCTACGTAACATGCTATCTATTTCTGATGCAGAAAAGTTAGTTCATGCATTCATGACCTCGAGACTAGATTACTGTAATGCTTTATTAGCTGGTTGTCCTGCATCCTCAATAAACAAACTACAGTTAGTCCAAAACGCGGCTGCTAGAGTTCTTACTAGGTCAAGAAAATATGATCATATAACACCAATTTTATCATCTCTACACTGGTTACCTATTAAGTTCCGTATCAATTACAAACTATTGCTACTAACCTATAAAGCCCTAAATGGTTTAGCTCCAGTGTATCTAACGGATCTTCTATCGCCCTACAATCCATCGCGCTCTTTAAGATCACTAAACTCTAGGCTTCTGGTCATTCCTAGGATATCTAAGTCCACTAAAGGAGGGAGGGCTTTTTCACATTTAGCTCCTAAACTCTGGAATAGTCTTCCTGATATTGTTCGAGGTTCAGACTCGTTGTCCCAGTTTAAAACTAGATTAAAGACGCATCTCTTTAGCCAAGCATTCACATTATAATTATCTTTTTATACTACAGTTAAATCGGATCAAAAGCATTAATATAATATTCTGAACAGCAGCTACGCTAATCATTTCCCATCTGCTTTTCTGTTGTTATCTCGGGACACTAGTCCCGAGGTAAATAGTTCATCAGCTCCAGTTTGTATCCAGCCTCTCATGGAGACTTCGGATGCCCCGACACCTGTGATGAGACGACTCCACGCCTGTGAAGAGACGACTCAACGCCAGCGTTGTTATGGCCTAAATTAATACACGATTGATTAACTTTTTCGAACATTATTCTTTAACATTGTCTTTCTAACATTTTTACTGTACATCTATGAAATGCACTTTCTGTAAAGCTGCTTTGAAACAATGTGTATTGTGAAAAGCGCTATACAAATAAATTTGAATTGAATTGAATTAAATTGAATATTCTCGATCGGTCAGGTGTTGCTGGAAAAGATGTGTCTACAGACTCGGCCGCACGAATTGAGATAGGCAGGTCATTCCACCAGGTGGGGGCGCTCCAGGAAAAGGTCAGTGAGAGTGATTTCATGCCTCTCTGGTATGGCACCACAAGGCGTCGTTCACTGGCAGAGCGCAAGTTCCTGGAGGGTGTGTAAGTCTGAACGAGCGAGTTTAGGTATATTGGTGCAGAGCCAGTGGATGTTTTGAAGGCGAGCACCAGTGCCTTGAATTTAATGCGAGCAGCTATTGGCAGCCAGTGCAGACTGATGAAGAGAGGCGTGACGTGCGCTCTCTTCGGCTCACTAAAGACCAACCTCGCCGCTGCATTCTGGATCAGTTGCAAGGGTTTGATAGTGCATGCTGGAAGGCCCGCTAGAAGAGCATTGCAGTAGTCCAGTCTGGAGAGAACAAGAGCTTGGACCAGGAGTTGTGTGGCCTGCTCTGATAGGAAGGGTCTAATCTTCCTAATGTTGAATAGTGCAAATCTGCAGGACCGGGTTGTTGCAGTGATGTGGTCAGTGAATTTTAGCTGATCATCAATCACAACTCCAAGGTTCCTGGCTGTCCTGGACGGAGTTATGGTTGATAAACCTAGCTGAATGGAGAGATTGTGATGCAGTGCTGGTTTGGCTGAGACCACAAGAAGTTCTGTCTTTGCAAGGTTGAGTTGAAGGTGATGTTCCTTCATCCAGGCAGAAATGTCTGTTAGGCAGGCAGCGATACGAACACCAACCGATGGATCATCAGGTTGAAATGAGAAGTAGAGTTGAGTGTCGTCGGCATAGCAGTGATAGGAAAAGCCATGTTTCTGAATGACCGATCCCAACGATGACATGTAGATGGAGAAGAGGAGTGGTCCAAGCACTGAGCCCTGGGGAACGCCAGTGGCTAGATGATGTGACTTAGACACTTCACCTCTCCATGACACCCTGAAGGACCTACCTGAGAGGTAAGACTTGAACCACTGGAGAGCAGTTCCTGAGATGCCCATCTTCATGAGAGTTGACAGGAGGATCTGGTGATTAACTGTGTCAAAAGCAGCAGACAAATCCAGTAAGATAAGTACTGTGGATTTGGAAGCTGCTCTTGCCTGTCTCAGTGCCTCCGTAACTGAGAGCAGGGCAGTCTCAGTTGAGTGGCCGCTTTTGAAGCCGGATTGGTTGATGTCCAGGAGATTGTTCTGTTCAATATGCAATATGCCATACCGCAATTCGGGGAGGTTAAAGGGTTAGTTCACCCAAAAATGAAAATTCTGTCATTAATGACTGACCCTCATGTGGTTGGACACCCATCAGACCTCCGTTCATCTTCAGACACAAATGAAGATATTTTAGTGTAAAGCTGATGCTGAGAAAGGCTTCAGATAGGCCTCCATTGGCATTCAGTACATTTATACTCACAAGACCCATAAAAGGCACTAAAAACGTCGTTACAAAGTCCATCTCACCACAGTGACTCTACAATAATTTTACGATGCGACGACAATAGTTTTTGTGCGGAAAAAAAAAAAAAATAACGCCTTTATTCAACCTCTTCTTGTCTTCCGTGTGTGTCTCCACGACGCATGCGTGAGAATATGAACTACCATCTGGAATCTCTCTCTCTCTCTCTCTCTCTCTCTCTCTATCCCTCCATCTCTCTCTCCCATCCACAGTGAAAACACTTCCTCCTGACGCTCATCCAGAGCTGTCTACTGTGCCCTGGCCTGTTTCTCCTCAACTTTACATTTGTTTTCTCCTTTTGGCCACATGATCAAGGCAGCTTTTAAGCACTGATAATACAAATCATTGGGTTCCAAGAACAACAGTGTGTCAGACACCATCACTACTAAAGTAAAACACTTGTAATTATTGTAATATTTAAAATATTATTTGAAATATTTCAAAGGTGCACTCTGTAAGACTATAGCTGGCTATTATTCACCTCAACAGCGTCAATGGTCTCAGACACGTGTTGGTGTGGATCAGCGAAGTCATTGTGATTTCTTTCATATATTATATTATAATATTAATTATATATATATTCTGTTTGCTGTTATAGTGTCTGGTTTGCTTGTTTTGTGTTGTGTACTTTCTTGTTCATGCTCTGTAAAGTTCCTTGATCACTGGCTGACAGTAAAAAAAGATAAACATAACTGACATGAACAGAAAAAAAATGTGTTAATCACAATTGTATGACAGCATTCCACAATCCCAACATCCTAATCATGACCCATGACCACTTACTGAATATATATAGTCACGCTAGAAGACTGAAATAAGAGGCTAAATAAACATCAGTCAGCTCGAAGCTAACCTGAAATGGCAGGCTAAGGCATTTGCTCAGGACCAACATCAGTTTGAGGCTATGATGTGAAGAACACACATGTCAAGCAAATGTGTCACAATTCATGTTTTGTGTCTGATAAATGCTTGTTTGATTATTAAAGAATCCAAATGGGAGGCCATTTGACCCTTCTCAAAGACCCGCCCCCCTTAGTTACTGTTGCTACGTCCAACAAGCAGACAAACTGGCTAAACCGACCGTCTGCTAGCTGTCTCACGTTACCGGAGTCAGATAAATCCCAGCACATAGAGACTCTTTCACCTAGATATTATCATATAGAGACTGTGTCTGTTCCCCGAATTAGTAAATACAAAAAAACATCAAAACCATTCAACAGTAAAAATTTAATTGACGTCCAACAAATAAACAAAATATATAATACAGATGAACAATTGATAAAGCTTGGGTTGCTGAATATTAGATCCCTTTCCCCAAAAGCGCTTATTGTTAATGATATTATTACAGATAATAATCTAGATGTGCTCTGTTTGACAGAAACCTGGCTAAAACCTGACGACTACATTACCTTAAATGAGTCCACCCCCCAAGATTATTGTTATAAACATGAGCCGCGTCTGAAAGGTAAAGGGGGAGGGGTTGCTGTAATTTATAATAATATCTTCAGTATTACTCAGAAGTCTAGTTTCAAATATAATTCCTTCGAAGTTTTGGTGCTTTATGTAACGCTATGTAGTGTACATGATAAAACCCGTTCAACATTTGTGTTAGCTACTGTATACAGGCCACCTGGGCATAATACAGACTTTATCAAAGAATTTGCTGATTTTCTATCAGAGTTAGTACTGGCCGTAGATAAAGTACTAATTGTTGGTAATTTTAATATCCATGTTGACAACGGAAAAGACGTATTGGGATTAGCATTTAAAGACACACTAAACTCTATTGGAGTTAGGCAACACGTGTCAGGAGCCACTCATCGCCATAATCATACTTTAGACCTAATATTGTCACATGGAATAAATGTTGATACCGTTGAAATTCTGCAGCAGAGCGATGACATCTCAGATCATTACTTAGTATCATGTATACTTAATTTAGCTAAGGTTGCAAAGCCGCCCCCTCGCTTTAAAAATGGCAGGACAATCACTGCCGCTACTAAAGATTGCTTTTTAAATAATCTCCCTCATCAGTATCATCTGCTCAGCATCCCAGATAGTATAGAAGAACTCGATGTTGCAACAGAAACTATTGACTCTCTCTTTTGCAGTACTTTAGACACAGTTGCTCCTCTGCGCTTAAAGAAGATTAAAGAAAATAGTCCAACGCCGTGGTACAACGAGCACACCCGGGCCCTTAAAACAGCAGCCAGAAAAATGGAGCGCAGCTGGAAGAAAACAAAATTAGAGGTATTTCGTAATTCGTGGAAAGAGCACATGATCACATACAGAAAGGCTGTAAAAACTGCTAGATCTGCTTATTTCTCAACTCTCTTGGAAGAAAACAAACACAACCCAAGGTATTTATTCGATACAGTGGCTAAATTAACCAAAAATAAAGCTTCAACTTCTGATGATTGTAAACAGCACAGCAGTAATGACTTTATGAACTTCTTCACATGTAAGATTGATAATATTAGGAAAAAAATTTTAACCATGCAGCCGTCTAATACAGCATCACATCAGACAGAGCATTGTAGTGTCACTGAGGAAAAATTACACTCATTCACTGCTATAGGAGAAGAAGAATTGGCTAAACTCGTTAAATCATCAAAATCGACAACATGTATGCTCGACCCTATACCAACTAGGCTATTAAAAGAGATGCTACCAGAGGTCATAGATCCTCTTCTTAATATCATTAATTCATCTTTGTCATTAGGATATGTACCGAAAACTTTTAAGTTGGCAATTATTAAACCACTTATTAAAAAACCGCAACTTGATCCTACAGATTTAGTCAATTATAGACCAATCTCAAATCTACCCTTTCTGTCAAAAATACTTGAAAAGGCAGTGTCTTCACAATTATGTTCCTTTTTAGAAAGAAATGGTATCTGTGAGGATTTCCAGTCAGGATTTAGACCGTATCATAGCACTGAGACTGCTCTCGTCAGAGTTACAAATGATTTGCTCTTATCATCCGATCGTGGCTGTATCTCTCTATTAGTGTTACTCGATCTTAGCGCTGCATTTGATACTATCGACCACAACATTCTTTTGAATAGACTCGAAAATTATGTAGGTATTAGTGGAATTGCATTATCATGGTTTAAATCATACCTATGCGACCGTTATCAGTTTGTAGTAGTAAATGAAGATATGTCACACCGATCGCAAGTTCAGTATGGAGTACCACAAGGCTCAGTGCTAGGACCGCTACTCTTCACCCTGTACATGCTACCACTGGGAGATATCATTAGGAAGCATGGCGTTAGTTTTCATTGTTATGCTGACGATACTCAGCTCTATATTTCTTCACGCCCTAAAGAAACTTACCAATTCACAAGATTAACGGAATGCATAGCTGATATAAAACATTGGATGACTGGTAATTTCCTGCAACTCAATTCAGAAAAAACTGAATTTTTAATTATTGGACAAAAAAGCTCCACAAGTAGTAACCTAGAATACTGTCTAACACTTGATGGCTGTTCTGTCAAGTCCTCGTCGTCAGTGAGGAACCTGGGTGTGCTCTTTGATACCAATCTTTCGTTTGAAAGCCACGTTTCTAGCATCTGTAAAACTGCTTTCTACCATCTTAAAAATATATCTAAATTACGGCACATGCTCTCAATGCAAAATGGTGAACAGTTAGTTCATGCGTTCATGACCTCAAGGTTAGATTATTGTAATGCTCTACTGGGTGGTTGCCCTGCTCGCTTAATAAATAAACTCCAGCTGGTCCAAAACGCAGCAGCTCGAGTTCTTACTAGAACCAGGAAGTATGACCATATTAGCCCAGTTCTGTCAACACTGCACTGGCTGCCTATTAAACATCGCATACATTTTAAAATCTTACTTATTACTTACAAAGCACTAAATGGTTTAGCTCCCCAATACTTGAGCGAGCTCTTAACCTATTATACTCCATCACGTCTACTGCGGTCTCAAAATTCTGGCCAGTTGATCATACCGAGAATATCCAAATCAACTGCAGGCGGTCGATCGTTTTCCTATTTAGTACCTAAACTCTGGAACTCTTCCTAACATTGTTCGGGAAGCAGACACACTCTGTCAGTTTAAATCTAGACTAAAAACACATCTCTTTACTGTGGCATACACATAAAACACTTTTTCAATGAAATGATTGTTAGGCTGCATTAACTAGGTCAGCCGGAACCGGGAACACTTCCCATAACACCTGATGTACTCGTTACATCATCAGAAGAATGGCATCTACGCTAATGTTAGTCTCTCTGTTTTATCCCGAGGTTTACTGCAGTCAGCTGGATCCGGGCCGTATCCAGATCAGATGGTGGACCTGCGCCCAGAGAAGACCAACACAGGACCCTGAAGTGTCTGGGAGACCGTGATTAGACTCCCCCTGAAACTGCCTCATCGACACGGCATCTCAATAAACCCGTCTCCAGCGTGTTGCCTCCGATCATTCGAATATTGCACTTTAATAATTATTTAATCAACATCATCCTCAATAAACCCGTCTCCAGCATGTTGCCCCCGGTCCCTCGAATATTCTGATCTATTATGACCTCCGAGCTGTAAAACTGCCAGAATAATAATAATAATACGCTGTTTATTAATTGGCCAGAGGAGAACTGGCACCCCGACTGAGCCTGGTTTCTCCCAAGGTTTATTTTTCTCCATTAGGTCACCTAATGGGGTTTTGGTTTCCTTGCCACTGTTGCCTCTGGCTTGGCGTGCTCAGTTGGGGACACTAAATTTTTCAACTAAACATCGAAATACATCTAAATAATAAACTAAATTAACCATTTAAACTAAATTACTGATCAAATTATTAATCTAAAGCCCACACTGTCACTGTATGATACTTGAAATTTTTCCAGAATGGCTATACAGCTGAATAAAATTATGCTGCATTATTTTCCTGTTTAACACTGTAAAGCTGCTTTGAAACAATCTACATTGTTAAAAGCGCTATATAAATAAAGTTGACTTGACTTGACTTGACTTGACCACAAATCATGAGTAGTTACATACACTCTTAAAAATAAAGGTTCTTAAATGGTTCTTTGGCGAGGTGTATGGTTCCATGAAGAACCTTTAAGATCCAAAGAACCATTCCATTGCACAAAAGGTTCTTTAGACTATAAAATGATTAGAAAAAAATGGTTCTTCAGGGAACCAAAAATGGTTCTTCTATGGCATCACTGTGAAAACCCCTTTTTGGTTCTTCCTAGCACCTTTATTTTTAAGGGTGTACCCTCATAATGCCATTAGGGGATTATGGGATTTTGGGAATATTGATCAAACATTACCTCATGTAACACAATACACTGATTTAACGAATGTGATTAAGCTCATAATCGTGTTAAACAATCACAAATAAAATATGTGGCATAGGCCAATAAACAGGCATGTAAACACATTATTCCCGCTCTGACCATGAGCTCGGCCTATACACAGATGCTGTGTTGTAGGATGGTCTGATAGTGGCTAAACAAGCAGCAAAAAATGGCAAAAATGTCCAATTTCATTCAGAGTGCTTGTTCAAAGTACAGCTCAACACATAACAACTAAAAAACGAGTTACACGTTGGCCCTTCTTTTTTCTTTCCAAACATTTCATCTGTTCTTTCATAGTTTTAGTCTCCTCCTTCATTTTCAAACTGACCAATTCTAACTCTTCATCAGTTACTAACTGTACATTTTACATTTCACAGAGTATTTGCAACCTTACAAACAACACCTTGATAATATCTTCCTTTAACAAGTTGGGTTAGCACTTAGAAAACCTTCAAACACATAAACATTCATGATCTTTAGGTCTAAATATCCTAATTCACTGTGATAAGTCACCCTTCATGTGACTGCCTCCAGAGTAAAACAAACACAAAATAGAGATCTTACAACACAGTTTAGTGTGCTTCTTTGAGTTGGAACATGTGCGCTACATCACACTCTGTGTTTAACTTCATGTATGAACTCATTATTCAGAAGTTTTCCCTCCATTCTGAATCCCTAAACTCTGTCAACACACCTCAGTCTCTTCATGACGCCGCAAAGAAAGAGGAGCAGCGCAGCTTTCAGAATAACCTTCCAGTACAGCCACTGAAATGTGATATGCATTTGATGTAAGTAGATTAACACACCGACTGCACGTGAGTTCATCATTTATGAGGTAAGCTTTCCTGTGGCTCAAACAGTAGAGCATGGCGCTAGCAACGCCAAGGTCATGGGTTCGATTCCCAGGGAAAGCAAGAACTGACAAAAATTAAAAAATGTGTATCTTGAATGCAATGTAAGTCGCTTTGGATAAAAGTGTCTGCCAAATGCGTAAATGTAAATGAGGTGGGGTATGTGAAAAATGGCGATAAAAATAACCACACATCATATTAGTGAATAATCAAAATAATGAAAAGTGCATGTGAATATTGCATTATTGGTCTACAGGTAAATATAGTCAATACTCATCGTAAACAGGACACTGCCAACTGACAGCACGCCAACTGTCAAAACGCCAACTGACAACACGCCAACAGACAACCCGCCAACAGACAGCACGCCAACAGACAGCACGCCAACAGACAGCACGCCAACAGACAGCACGCCAACTCAACTGACAACACGCCAACTGACAGCACGCCAACTCAACTGACAGCACGCCAACTGACAGCACGCCAACTGACAGCACGCCAACTGACAGCACGCCAACTGACAGCACGCCAACTGACAACACGCCAACTGACAACACGCCAACTGACAACACGCCAACTGACAACACGCCAACTGACAGCACGCCAACGGACAGCACGCCAACGGACAGCACGCCAACGGACAGCACGCCACGCCAACTGACAGCACGCCACGCCAACAGACAACACGCCAACAGACAACACGCCAACTGACAGCACGCCAACGGACAGCACGCCAACGGACAGCACGCCAACGGACAGCACGCCAACGGACAGCACGCCACGCCAACTGACAGCACGCCACGCCAACTGACAACACGCCAACTGACAGCACGCCAACTGACAGCACGCCAACTGACAGCACGCCAACAGACAACACGCCAACTGACAACACGCCAACTGACAGCACGCCAACGGACAGCACGCCAACGGACAGCACGCCAACGGACAGCACGCCAACGGACAGCACGCCACGCCAACTGACAGCACGCCACGCCAACTGACAACACGCCAACTGACAGCACGCCAACTGACAACACGCCAACTGACAGCACGCCAACGGACAGCACGCCAACGGACAGCACGCCAACGGACAGCACGCCAACGGACAACACGCCAACTTACAACACGGCAACTGACAACACGCCAACTGACAACACGCCAACTGACAACACGCCAACTGACAACACGCCAACTTACAAAACGCCAACTGACAACACGCCAACTGACAACACGCCAACAGACAACACGCCAACTGACAACACGCCAACTGACAACACGCCAACTGACAACACGCCAACTGACAACACGCCAACTGACAACACGCCAACAGACAACACGCCAACTGACAACACGCCAACTGACAACACGCCAACTGACAACTTGCCAACTGACAACACGCCAACTTACAACACGCCAACTTACAGCACGCCAACTGACAACACGCCAACTGACAACACGCCAACTTAAAACCCAGAACAGGCTACTTGTGGTATGAAACGAAGACTCACCTTTTCAATTTTGTCTTTTAAGAAATAATAAACAATAAATACCGTTTTGTGTCTCTTTAATGTGTGCTGACAGACAGCGGCTCGTGAACCGATCATCTCTTCCGCCTTACGATCTATAGCATGAAATAAACATGAATGAACATCTGAAGGAATGTTGAAATACATCAATACACAAGTTCAAGTCAACATTCATTTACTAACTCTACTGTCTGGTTAATTTGTCAGACAAAATGGCCGATAGCAACGAGGGCACCTTATATCAGCGTTATGATCAAACTCTCTGCAAAGGTAAATTACTGACACAGCTGCTCCACGATTGGCTCTGATGACGACACAGCTGCTCCACGATTGGCTCTGATGACGACACAGCTGCTCCACGATTGGCTCTGATGACGACACAGCTGCTCCACGATTGGCTCTGATGACGACACAGCTGCTCCCCGATTGGCTCTGATGACGACACAGCTGCTCCACGATTGGCTCTGATGACGACACAGTTGCTACACGATTGGCTCTGATGACGACACAGCTGCTCCACGATTGACTCTGATGACGACACAGCTGCTCAACGATTGGCTCTGATGACGACAAAGTTGATACACGATTGGCTCTGATGACGACACAGCTGCTCCCCGATTGGCTCTGATGACGACACAGCTGCTCCACGATTGGCTCTGATGACGACACAGCTGCTCCACGATTGGCTCTGATGACGACACAGTTGCTACACGATTGGCTCTGATGACGACACAGCTGCTCCACGATTGACTCTGATGACGACACAGCTGCTCAACGATTGGCTCTGATGACGACAAAGTTGATACACGATTGGCTCTGATGACGACACAGCTGCTCCCCGATTGGCTCTGATGACGACACAGCTGCTCCACGATTGGCTCTGATGACGACACAGCTGCTCCACGATTGGCTCTGATGACGACAGCTGCTCCACGATTGGCTCTGATGACGACACAGCTGCTACACGATTGGCTCTGATGATGACACAGCTGCTCCACGATTGGCTCTGATGATGACACAGCTGTTCCACGATTGGCTCTGATGACGACACAGCTGCTCCACGATTGGCTCTGATGACGACACAGCTGCTCCAAGATTGGCACTGATGACGACACAGCTGCTCCACGATTGGCTCTGATGACGACACAGCTGCTCTACGATTGGCTCTGATGACGACACAGCTGCTCTACGATTGGCTCTGATGACGACACAGCTGCTCCAAGATTGGCACTGATGACGACACAGCTGTTCCACGATTGGCTCTGATGATGACACAGCTGCTCTACGATTGGCTCTGATGACGACACAGCTGCTCCACGATTGGCTCTGATGACGACACAGCTGCTCTACGATTGGCTTTGATGACGACATAGCTGCTCCACGATTGGCTCTGATGACGACACAGCTGCTCCACGATTGGCTCTGATGACGACACAGCAGCTCTACGATTGGCTCTGATGACGACACAGCTGCTCCACGATTGGCTCTGATGATGACACAGCTGCTCCACGATTGGCTCTGATGACGACACAGCTGTTCCACGATTGGCTCTGATGACGACACAACTGCTCCACGATTGGCTCTGATGACGACACAGCTGCTCCACGATTGGCTCTGATGACGACACAGCTGCTACACGATTGGCTCTGATGACGACACAGCTGCTCCACGATTGGCTCTGATGACGACACAGCTGCTACACGATTGGCTCTGATGACGACACAGCTGCTCCACGATTGGCTCTGATGATGACACAGCTACTCCACGATTGGCTCTGATGATGACACAGCTGCTCCACGATTGGCTCTGATGACGACACAGCTGCTCCACGATTGGCTCTGATGACGACACAGCTGCTACACGATTGGCTCTGATGACGACACAGCTGCACCCCGATTGGCTCTGATGACGACACAGCTGCTCCTCGATTGGCTCTGATGACGACACAGCTGCTCCACGATTGGCTCTGATGACGACAGCTGCTCCACGATTGGCTCTGATGACGACACAGCTGCTACACGATTGGCTCTGATGACGACACAGCTGTTCCACGATTGGCTCTGATGACGACACAGCTGTTCCACGATTGGCTCTGATGATGACACAGCTGTTCCACGATTGGCTCTGATGACGACACAGCTGCTCCATGATTGGCTCTGATGACGACACAGCTGTTCCACGATTGGCTCTGATGACGACACAGCTGCTCCACGATTGGCTCTGATGATGACACAGCTGCTCCACGATTGGCTCTGATGACGACACAGCTGTTCCACGATTGGCTCTGATGACGACACAGCTGCTCCACGATTGGCTCTGATGACGACACAGCTGCTCCACGATTGGCTCTGATGACGACACAGCTGTTCCACGATTGGCTCTGATGACGACACAGCTGCTCCACGATTGGCTCTGATGACGACACAGCTGCTCCACGATTGGCTCTGATGACGACACAGCTGTTCCACGATTGGCTCTGATGATGACACAGCTACTCCACGATTGGCTCTGATGACGACACAGCTGCTCCACGATTGGCTCTGATGACGACACAGCTGCTCCACGATTGGCTCTGATGACGACACAGCTGCTCCACGATTGGCTCTGATGACGACACAGCTGCTCCACGATTGGCTCTGATGACGACACAGCTGCTCCACGATTGGCTCTGATGACGACACAGCTGTTCCACGATTGGCTCTGATGACGACACAGCTGCTCCACGATTGGCTCTGATGACGACACAGCTGCTCCACGATTGGCTCTGATGACGACACAGCTGCTCCACGATTGACTCTGATGACGACACAGCTGTTCCACGATTGGCTCTGATGACGACACAGCTGCTCCACGATTGGCTCTGATGACGACACAGCTGCTCCAAGATTGGCACTGATGACGACACAGCTGCTCCACGATTGGCTCTGATGACGACACAGCTGTTCCACGATTGGCTCTGATGACGACACAGCTGCTCCACGATTGGCTCTGATGACGACACAGCTGCTCCACGATTGGCTCTGATGACGACACAGCTGCTACACGATTGGCTCTGATGACGACACAGCTGCTCCCCGATTGGCTCTGATGACGACACAGCTGCTCCACGATTGGCTCTGATGACGACACAGCTGCTCCACGATTGGCTCTGATGACGACACAGCTGCTCCACGATTGGCTCTGATGACGACACAGCTGCTCCACGATTGGCTCTGATGACGACACAGCTGCTCCACGATTGGCTCTGATGACGACACAGCTGCTCCACGATTGGCTCTGATGATGACACAGCTGCTCCACGATTGGCTCTGATGACGACACAGCTGTTCCACGATTGGCTCTGATGACGACACAGCTGCTCCACGATTGGCTCTGATGACGACACAGCTGCTCCACGATTGGCTCTGATGACGACACAGCTGCTCCACGATTGGCTCTGATGACGACACAGCTGTTCCACGATTGGCTCTGATGACGACACAGCTGCTCCACGATTGGCTCTGATGACAACACAGCTGCTCCAAGATTGGCACTGATGACGACACAGCTGCTCCACGATTGGCTCTGATGACGACACAGCTGTTCCACGATTGGCTCTGATGATGACACAGCTACTCCACGATTGGCTCTGATGACGACACAGCTGCTCCACGATTGGCTCTGATGACGACACAGCTGCTCCACGATTGGCTCTGATGACGACACAGCTGCTACACGATTGGCTCTGATGACGACACAGTTGCTCCCCGATTGGCTCTGATGACGACACAGCTGTTCCACGATTGGCTCTGATGACGACACAGCTGCTCCACGATTGGCTCTGATGACGACACAGCTGCTCCACGATTGGCTCTGATGACGACACAGCTGTTCCACGATTGGCTCTGATGACGACACAGCTGCTCCACGATTGGCTCTGATGACGACACAGCTGTTCCACGATTGGCTCTGATGACGACACAGCTGCTCCACGATTGGCTCTGATGATGACACAGCTGTTCCACGATTGGCTCTGATGACGACACAGCTGCTCCACGATTGGCTCTGATGACGACACAGCTGCTCCACGATTGGCTCTGATGACGACACAGCTGTTCCACGATTGGCTCTGATGACGACACAGCTGCTCCCCGATTGGCTCTGATGACGACACAGCTGCTCCACGATTGGCTCTGATGACGACACAGCTGCTCCACGATTGGCTCTGATGACGACACAGCTGCTCCAAGATTGGCACTGATGACGACACAGCTGCTCCACGATTGGCTCTGATGACGACACAGCTGTTCCACGATTGGCTCTGATGATGACACAGCTACTCCACGATTGGCTCTGATGACGACACAGCTGCTCCACGATTGGCTCTGATGACGACACAGCTGCTCCACGATTGGCTCTGATGACGACACAGCTGCTCCACTATTGGCTCTGATGACGACACAGCTGTTCCACGATTGGCTCTGATGACGACAGCTGCTCCACGATTGGCTCTGATGACGACACAGCTGCTCCACGATTGGCTCTGATGACGACAGCTGCTCCACGATTGGCTCTGATGACGACACAGCTGCTACACGATTGGCTCTGATGACGACACAGCTGTTCCACGATTGGCTCTGATGACGACACAGCTGTTCCACGATTGGCTCTGATGATGACACAGCTGTTCCACGATTGGCTCTGATGACGACACAGCTGCTCCATGATTGGCTCTGATGACGACACAGCTGTTCCACGATTGGCTCTGATGACGACACAGCTGCTCCACGATTGGCTCTGATGATGACACAGCTGCTCCACGATTGGCTCTGATGACGACACAGCTGTTCCACGATTGGCTCTGATGACGACACAGCTGCTCCACGATTGGCTCTGATGACGACACAGCTGCTCCACGATTGGCTCTGATGACGACACAGCTGTTCCACGATTGGCTCTGATGACGACACAGCTGCTCCACGATTGGCTCTGATGACGACACAGCTGCTCCACGATTGGCTCTGATGACGACACAGCTGTTCCACGATTGGCTCTGATGATGACACAGCTACTCCACGATTGGCTCTGATGACGACACAGCTGCTCCACGATTGGCTCTGATGACGACACAGCTGCTCCACGATTGGCTCTGATGACGACACAGCTGCTCCACGATTGGCTCTGATGACGACACAGCTGCTCCACGATTGGCTCTGATGACGACACAGCTGCTCCACGATTGGCTCTGATGACGACACAGCTGTTCCACGATTGGCTCTGATGACGACACAGCTGCTCCACGATTGGCTCTGATGACGACACAGCTGCTCCACGATTGGCTCTGATGACGACACAGCTGCTCCACGATTGACTCTGATGACGACACAGCTGTTCCACGATTGGCTCTGATGACGACACAGCTGCTCCACGATTGGCTCTGATGACGACACAGCTGCTCCAAGATTGGCACTGATGACGACACAGCTGCTCCACGATTGGCTCTGATGACGACACAGCTGTTCCACGATTGGCTCTGATGATGACACAGCTGCTCCACGATTGGCTCTGATGACGACACAGCTGCTCCACGATTGGCTCTGATGACGACACAGCTGCTACACGATTGGCTCTGATGACGACACAGCTGCTCCCCGATTGGCTCTGATGACGACACAGCTGCTCCACGATTGGCTCTGATGACGACACAGCTGCTCCACGATTGGCTCTGATGACGACACAGCTGCTCCACGATTGGCTCTGATGACGACACAGCTGCTCCACGATTGGCTCTGATGACGACACAGCTGCTCCACGATTGGCTCTGATGACGACACAGCTGCTCCACGATTGGCTCTGATGATGACACAGCTGCTCCACGATTGGCTCTGATGATGACACAGCTGTTCCACGATTGGCTCTGATGACGACACAGCTGCTCCACGATTGGCTCTGATGACGACACAGCTGCTCCACGATTGGCTCTGATGACGACACAGCTGCTCCACGATTGGCTCTGATGACGACACAGCTGTTCCACGATTGGCTCTGATGACGACACAGCTGCTCCACGATTGGCTCTGATGACAACACAGCTGCTCCAAGATTGGCACTGATGACGACACAGCTGCTCCACGATTGGCTCTGATGACGACACAGCTGTTCCACGATTGGCTCTGATGATGACACAGCTACTCCACGATTGGCTCTGATGATGACACAGCTGCTCCACGATTGGCTCTGATGACGACACAGCTGCTCCACGATTGGCTCTGATGACGACACAGCTGCTACACGATTGGCTCTGATGACGACACAGTTGCTCCCCGATTGGCTCTGATGACGACACAGCTGTTCCACGATTGGCTCTGATGACGACACAGCTGCTCCACGATTGGCTCTGATGACGACACAGCTGCTCCACGATTGGCTCTGATGACGACACAGCTGTTCCACGATTGGCTCTGATGACGACACAGCTGCTCCACGATTGGCTCTGATGACGACACAGCTGTTCCACGATTGGCTCTGATGACGACACAGCTGCTCCACGATTGGCTCTGATGATGACACAGCTGTTCCACGATTGGCTCTGATGACGACACAGCTGCTCCACGATTGGCTCTGATGACGACACAGCTGCTCCACGATTGGCTCTGATGACGACACAGCTGTTCCACGATTGGCTCTGATGACGACACAGCTGCTCCCCGATTGGCTCTGATGACGACACAGCTGCTCCACGATTGGCTCTGATGACGACACAGCTGCTCCACGATTGGCTCTGATGACGACACAGCTGCTCCAAGATTGGCACTGATGACGACACAGCTGCTCCACGATTGGCTCTGATGACGACACAGCTGTTCCACGATTGGCTCTGATGATGACACAGCTACTCCACGATTGGCTCTGATGACGACACAGCTGCTCCACGATTGGCTCTGATGACGACACAGCTGCTCCACGATTGGCTCTGATGACGACACAGCTGCTCCACTATTGGCTCTGATGACGACACAGCTGTTCCACGATTGGCTCTGATGACGACAGCTGCTCCACGATTGGCTCTGATGACGACACAGCTGCTACACGATTGGCTCTGATGACGACACAGCTGTTCCACGATTGGCTCTGATGACGACACAGCTGTTCCACGATTGGCTCTGATGACGACACAGCTGCTCCCCGATTGGCTCTGATGACGACACAGCTGCTCCACGATTGGCTCTGATGACGACACAGCTGCTCCACGATTGGCTCTGATGACGACACAGCTGCTCCAAGATTGGCACTGATGACGACACAGCTGCTCCACGATTGGCTCTGATGACGACACAGCTGTTCCACGATTGGCTCTGATGATGACACAGCTACTCCACGATTGGCTCTGATGACGACACAGCTGCTCCACGATTGGCTCTGATGACGACACAGCTGCTCCACGATTGGCTCTGATGACGACACAGCTGCTCCACTATTGGCTCTGATGACGACACAGCTGTTCCACGATTGGCTCTGATGACGACAGCTGCTCCACGATTGGCTCTGATGACGACACAGCTGCTACACGATTGGCTCTGATGACGACACAGCTGTTCCACGATTGGCTCTGATGACGACACAGCTGTTCCACGATTGGCTCTGATGACGACACAGCTGCTCCACGATTGGCTCTGATGATGACACAGCTGCTCCACGATTGGCTCTGATGACGACACAGCTGTTCCACGATTGGCTCTGATGACGACACAACTGCTCCACGATTGGCTCTGATGACGACACAGCTGCTCCACGATTGGCTCTGATGACGACACAGCTGCTACACGATTGGCTCTGATGACGACACAGCTGCTCCACGATTGGCTCTGATGACGACACAGCTGCTCCACGATTGGCTCTGATGATGACACAGCTGTTCCACGATTGGCTCTGATGATGACACAGCTACTCCACGATTGGCTCTGATGATGACACAGCTGCTCCACGATTGGCTCTGATGACGACACAGCTGCTCCACGATTGGCTCTGATGACGACACAGCTGCTCCACGATTGGCTCTGATGACGACACAGCTGCTCCACGATTGGCTCTGATGACGACACAGCTGCTCCACGATTGGCTCTGATGACGACACAGCTGCTCTACGATTGGCTCTGATGACGACAGAGCTGCTCCCCGATTGGCTCTGATGACGACACAGCTGCTCCACAATTGGCTCTGATGACGACACAGCTGCTCCACGATTGGCTCTGATGACGACACAGCTGCTCCACGATTGGCTCTGATGACGACACAGCTGCTCCACGATTGGCTCTGATGATGACACAGCTGTTCCACGATTGGCTCTGATGACGACACAGCTGCTACACGATCTTCATCATCATCATCATCCTCCTCATCCTCATCATCATCATCCTCATCATCATCATCATCATCATCATCATCATCATCCTCATCATCATCATCATCATCATCATCATCCTCATCATCCTCATCCTCCTCATCCTCATCCTCATCCTCATCATCATCATCATCCTCATCCTCATCCTCATCATCATCATCATCATCATCATCATCATCATCATCATCATCATCATCATCCTCATCCTCATCCTCATCATCCTCATCATCATCATCCTCATCATCATCATCATCATCATCATCCTCATCATCATCATCATCCTCATCCTCATCATCATCATCATCCTCATCCTCATCCTCATCATCCTCATCATCATCATCATCCTCATCATCATCATCAACCTCCTCATCCTCATCCTCATCATCATCATCATCATCATCATCATCCTCATCCTCATCCTCATCCTCATCCTCATCATCATCATCCTCATCCTCATCCTCATCATCATCATCATCATCATCATCATCATCATCATCCTCCTCCTCCTCCTCCTCCTCATCCTCATCATCATCATCCTCATCCTCATCATCATCATCATCATCATCATCATCCTCATCCTCATCATCATCATCATCATCATCCTCATCCTCATCCTCATCATCCTCATCATCATCCTCATCATCCTCATCCTCATCCTCATCATCCTCATCATCATCATCCTCATCATCATCATCATCATCATCCTCATCATCATCATCATCCTCATCCTCATCATCATCATCATCCTCATCCTCATCCTCATCATCCTCATCATCATCATCATCCTCATCATCATCATCAACCTCCTCATCCTCATCCTCATCATCATCATCATCATCATCATCCTCATCCTCATCCTCATCCTCATCCTCATCCTCATCATCATCATCCTCATCCTCATCCTCATCATCATCATCATCATCATCATCATCATCATCATCATCATCCTCCTCCTCCTCCTCCTCCTCATCCTCATCATCATCATCCTCATCCTCATCATCATCATCATCATCATCATCATCCTCATCCTCATCATCATCATCATCATCATCATCATCCTCATCCTCATCCTCATCATCCTCATCATCATCATCATCATCATCATCATCATCATCATCATCCTCATCCTCATCATCATCATCATCATCCTCCTCATCCTCATCATCATCATCATCCTCCTCATCCTCATCATCCTCATCATCATCATCATCATCATCATCATCATCATCATCATCATCCTCATCCTCATCCTCATCCTCATCCTCATCCTCATCCTCATCATCATCATCATCCTCATCCTCATCATCATCATCATCATCATCATCATCATCATCATCATCATCCACCATAATAAACTGTATGGCTGACCTCAGATAAACACAGGTCACAACCTCCCTTTCTCCCAAATATACTCCCAAATAGCCCATTTTCCCGCCAAACACATTAGGGTTTTACCATTGTCCCGGAGTGAACCTCTCCCCATCACACTCATGGAATTCCACAGCATAACATATACACAACAAATATACAACAAAAAAATTACGATTTACAAAAATACTTTTAACCACTATTTTTACGATTGGCCCTTAGGACACTTGCCTTTATACATTTAGAACAATAATATCTTAGTCTAAACCTAAAGTAATCTTGACCAACAATACAGCATTTTAAAGCTTTCAGACTCTAATTTTCATATTTGGTGACTGATTTTCAAAAGAGATGACAGAGCAGGAGATAAATAGCAATTGATTCGTCATTTGAGATGCGGTGCCAAACTATAACGCACGTTTTGACTCTTTCCATATGTTTTTTTATATGCATTTTAGAGATTGAATTCAAATCAAATATTAACATTACTGCCCAAACTACTTCTCAATAGAATGTCTACTTCATAGATATTTTGAAAAGTATGAAAATATAACGTTCAGATCACTCAAACCATATATGGAAATCGAAGAGTCTACATGTCATCTAGTGGAAAACGTTGGTACTGCGCACAAAAACATCGTTTTTTGAGATATCAACCTAAAATTTGGTACAGAATTTATTGTTATTTTAGCTTTGATTTTCTTGAGGTTTTAAAATTGAACATGTTTTGTAAAATGTATATTTTATATAAAATATAAATATTATACATATATATATATATATACAATTATGCACATTTTTGTATTTACAATTTTTTTTTACAATTTTTCTTTACAATTATGCTATAAAAAACAAGCTTTTCCCCATTTTTTCAATGAGCTAAAATTATATATATATATATATATATATATATATATATATATATATATATATATATATATATATATATATATATATATATATATATATATATATATATATATATATATATATATAATTTTAGCTCATTTTTACCATTTGTGGCATACAAAAAATATTTCTGTATTGAAAAAATGGGGAAAAGCTTGTTTTTTAGCTTCATAGGTTAGTAAAAACCTAAAATAACAAAATATAACCAAGAAATGTTTTTATTTTGGGTCTCTACAATTGCCTTAGAACATTAAAATATGCGGGTCAAATTGACCCGTGAACATCATGAACGTAACAGTAAATGTGTGTGTATATGTCAAAACACATCAGCGTGTTGAAACTTTGCATGTTCATGACCCTAAATGAGAAAGTCACAACATTTTAAGAAAAAAAACTTGGGTTAACTGATATTTCTGACAACTTAAAAATCAAAACGGGTCAAATTGACCCGCAACATAACACAAGGGTTAACATTACCAAGTTGAACAATTGATGTTGGCATTGTCCATAAACACATATACAGTACAAACTCCAGTAAATGTAAAATGGAAGGTTGGCACTCTAGTGATGACGTCTTCATCCAGGCTTCATCAACACCACGAGTCTCGTTTCATGGTTTATGTCAAGTCAAGTTCATTCACATTTATGGTAATAAAGAAACTGCAGCTTGCCTTCAGTGGACTATCATTACACAATTAATGAAAAGGTAAATATGACCGGTTGATTACAATTATGCTATAATATTTCCACTCTGAGCCATTATAGGTGAGAAGCACATAAAGGTCAGTCCAGTGTTCCATGTAAGGCTGAACTAGTAGCAGAATCGCTCTGGAATGCTCTCTCTCTCTCTCTCTCCCTCCATCTCTCCATCTCTCTCTCCCATCCACAGTGAAAACACTTCCTCCTGACGCTCATCCAGAGCTGTCTACTGTGCCCTGGCCTGTTTCTCCTCAACTTTACATTTGTTTTCTCCTTGTGTCCATACGATCAAGGCAACAAGAATACAGATTACTTCATTTCAGGCTTAGGGTTCATTTGAATACATACAGTCTCTCGCATGTGTGTGTGTGTGTGTGTGTGTGTGTGTGTGTGTGTGTGTTTGTGTGTGTGTGTGTGTGTCATCTGCGCATGTGAACTTGGAATTGGTCCAGCCCAACATTCACAGTTGGACTGTTGATTCTAAGAATCTCTCATGGAAGATTTTCCAAAATGCAGAAGACGTATGTTCAAACAAAAATGGATATGGGACAAGATCTGTGTGTGTATCACAGTGTGTATGCGTCCGTACAGCTTCAGGTCAGTGTATTCAGAAAGACTAGAGATGTGTGTGTGTGTGTGTGTGTGTGTGTGTTTGTGCGTCCGTACAGCTTCAGGTCAGTGTATTCAGAAAGACTAGAGATGTGTGTGTGTGTGTGTGTGTGTGTGTGTGTGCGTCCGTACAGCTTCAGGTCAGTGTATTCAGAAAGACTAGAGATATGTGTGTGTGTGTGTGTGTGTGTGTGTGTGTGTGTGTGTGTGTGTGTGTGTGTCCGTACAGCTTCAGGTCAGTGTATTCAGAAAGACTAGAGATATGTGTGTGTGTGTGTGTGTGTGTGTGTGTGTGTGTGTGTGTGTCCGTACAGCTTCAGGCTAGTGTATTCAGAAAGACTAGAGATGAGACATTAAGGGATAAACAAAGCTTCCCCCTGGCTTATGGAGGTCATTGCAAACTCTTTCATATCGATTAACAATCCAAAACGCGGCTGCTAGAGTTCTTACTAGGTCAAGAAAATATGATCATATAACACCAATTTTATCATCTCTACACTGGTTACCTGTGAAGTTCCGTATCAATTACAAAGTATTGCTACTAACCTATAAAGCCCTAAATGGTTTAGCTCCAGTGTATCTAACGGATCTTCTATCGCCCTACAATCCATCGCGCTCTTTAAGATCACTAAACTCTAGGCTTCTGGTCATTCCTAGGATATCTAAACCCACTAAAGGAGGGAGGGCATTTTCACATTTAGCTCCTAAACTCTGGAATAGTCTTCCTGATATTGTTCGAGGTTCAGACTCGTTGTCCCTGTTTAAAACTAGATTAAAGACGCATCTCTTTAGCCAAGCATTCACATTATAATTATCTTTTTATACTACAGTTAAATCGGATCAAAAGCATTAATATAATATTCTGAACAGCAGCTACGCTAATCATTTCCCATCTGCTTTTCTGTTGTTATCGGGGACACTAGTCCTGAGGTAAATAGTTCATCAGCTCCAGTTTGTATCAGCCTCTCATGGAGACTTCAGATGCCCCGACACCTGTGATGAGACGACTGGACGCCTGTGAAGAGACGACTCAACGCCAGCGTTGTTATGGCCTAAATTAATACACGATTGATTAACTTTTTCGAACATTATTCTTTAACATTGTCTTTCTAACATTTTTACTGTACATCTATGAAATACACTTTCTGTAAAGCTGCTTTGAAACAATGTGTATTGTGAAAAGCGCTATACAAATAAATTTGAATTGAATTGAATTGAACAGGAACAAATATAAATGTGCAAAAATGTATTTTGTTTTATACATGAAAGATCCAAACTAACTATAAGGTCTGGTTCAAACCCCTTTTAAGTGGAACAAACTAATCTATGAAGGGCTTTTTTACTGTGGTTTACACGTGTAAATGTGTTCCAGACTTTACTACACAAAGCAAAATTTAACAAACAGGTCAGAAATAAGTAGGTTTTCTCCAGATTTGGAATCATATTTATTAATACATTTGAAGAACGTTCTTAATTTTTCTGCACAAATGAAGGCTTGCGGGCTAAACCAAACTACAGAAGCAGCTGAAATACAAAACGCTAAATAAATCAGACTAAGACTACTAATATATTTAATGATAAACTGTAAACTGTAATGACTCCAGCCTAACCGGAGCTAATGTTATGAAGGAATTAAGATGATTGACAACTCTAATATGGTAAGATATTGCTCCTTTTACATTAAATTATTTTCAGCAGGCAAAAAATCCACCCAGCCTCTGAACATCTCTCCTCCGCAGTTTATCTGGCATTACTTCACTGCTGTTCTTCATCACTGTCATACTAATGTAAATTTATTATCTTTTGCTCAGATTTCTCAAATCTAAAGCATCCCTCATCCTTTCCGACATAAAAAACACAATCCAAGGACAAATTATGTCTTTTTTAAGGCATACAAAAATACTTCCATACTTAATCATTTTCTGAAATGAAGAAGAACGTCAGCATGGGAAGAAGGTATGGCAGTGTAATACACATCATCACCATTATTTATTATTAATGATAATAGATGTTCACTCATATTGTGCTGTAAGTACAACGTTCCCTCTATCATCCATAAATCCAAAGTTTTTCCACTAACTAAATGTCTCACGACTGGTTTATGCAGCACTCCGGGTTTAATATGCAGGTTTTAAAATGGACAAGTCAGATATAAAACTGAGGACAGATATGAGCATAAATATGTCCTTTGAACAGACGCATTTACTACCCGTTTTTTCCCACTTCCCGTCTGTTATAAAAATACATCAACATATTTAAGAAAAACAGAAGAATGTTTTATAGTTGTTCTGGTAGCATATCAGAGGTAGTTCGTGAGCCACACATTCGCTCCAGTTCATTTACTCAACTTACATTCATACATGGATTCTGTTCAAACTCTTACTTGAATACATTTAATGACAAAAGTGTACTTTTACTTTTTTTATAAATCACATAATATAAATAAGTTGTCAAAATAAGAACATGTGATACTTATGATTCCAAGGATATGAAATGTGTTCTTTATTCAGTCTTCACAGTAACAGTGGCTTTTGCCTTGAGCTGTGACAGGTTTAGATGTTCCACATGTTCAAACATGTTTAAAACTTACGTAATTCATCACTGCTCGATCTGAAACATTATCAGATCGGAATTAATTCGCTGTTGGCATTGACTACATTCTTGTTCATGTAATTATTTTATCAAGTACTTTTTCTTGTTCTAGTACTTTTACAGTTTCATCAAGAACACCTTGAAATAACCTGATCCAAAGCTGGACAAATGGAACAATGTTCTAGAATTGGATGAGAATTGGTTGATTTTGGTAAATATTTTGGGAGAAAACAAAATATTACATACAAGCACCAGAACATCGTCCTTCTACAAAGCATGAAGGAGGCGAGCCAATGAGTTCTGCCTCAGGAAAATCTACCAGAGAATGTTAGGGCATCAGTCTATGAGCCAAAACCTGTTCCAAAACACAGGGCCAAATAAACAACATTGCCGGAAATAGAAGTAAATGCATATTTTATTGAAATGACCTCCTAACCCACTGCACAGGTCTGAACTGCTGAGATCCTCAATAAAGCAGGTTCAGTCCGTTCATGAACATTATTGCTAGTTTTGTTTCCTCTGCTCCAAAACATCAGGTGACTCTGTTTACACTCACCTAAAGGATTATTAGGAACACACACTAATACTGTGTTTGACCCCCTTTGGCCTTCAGAACTGCCTTAATTCTACGTGGCATTGATTCAACAAGGTGCTGAAAGCATTCTTTAGAAATGTTGGCCCATATGGATTGGAGAGCATCTGCAGTTGATGGAGATTTGTGGGATGCACATCCAGGGCACGAAGCTCCCGTTCCACCACATCCCAAAGATGCTCTATTGGGTTGAGATCTGGAGACTGTGGGGCCATTTTAGTTCAGTGAACTCATTGTCATGTTCAAGAAACCAGTTTGAAATGATTGGAGCTTTGTGACGGTGCATTATCCTGCTGGAAGTAGCCATCAGAGGATGGGGACATGGTGCTCATAAAGGGATGGACATGGGCAGAAACAATGCTCAGGTAGGCCGTGGCATTTAAACCATGCCCAATTGGCACTAAGGGGCCTAAAGTGTGGCAAGAAAACATCCCCCACACCATTACACCACCACCACCAGCCTGCACAGTGGGAACAAGGCATGATGGATCCATGTTCTCATTCGGTTTACGCCAAATTCTGACTCTACCATCTGAATGTCTCAACAGAAATCCAGACTCATCAGACCAGGCAACATTTTTCCAGTCTTCAACCTCGGTTGTAACGAGTGGTTATTTCAGTCAAAGTTGCTCTTCTATCCGCTTGAATCAGTCGGCCCATTCTCCTCTGACCTCTAGCATCAACAAGGCATTTTCGCCCACAGGACTGCCGCATACTGGATGTTTTTCCCTTTTCACACCATTCTTTGTAAACCCTAGAAATGGTTGTGTGTGAAAATCCCAGTAACTGAGCAGATTGTGAAATACTCAGACCAGCCCGTCTGGCACCAACAACCATACCACTCTCAAAATTGCTTAAATCCCCTTTCTTTCCCATTCCAACATTCAGTGTGGAGTTCAGGAGATTGTCCACACCCCTAAATGCATTGAAGCAACTGCCATGTGATTGGTTGATTAGATAATTGCATTAATGAGAAATTGAACAGGTGTTCCTAATAATCCTTTAGGTGAGTGTATATTGTCCAAACCATTTTAGTTTGAGAATGAAACCGAAATCAAGCTGAACATTATAAATATAAACTTCAATCGGAAGTCAATCATATCATCGGTGACCGACTCGAAGGCTGGTGTCCATTTGCACACTTGTGTTTCCGCAGCGGTGCCGCAGTTTGCGGAGCAGTTTTTTGACGGGATCTGTGTATTCCCTGTTGGCCAGTCCCAGGAGCAGAGGCACGACAGCAATGCCCCCGACCCCGACACAGGACAGCACAATGTGGCCGGTGCGATTGCTCTTTCCTGCCCGACGAAGCAAAAACTCCATGCCTACATGGGTGTAAACAATGTAGGGCACCCAGCAGGCCAAGAAGGCGAGGGAAACCGCAGCCACACAACAAGCGTAGCGCATCTCCATTCTCCGTCTGTATTTCTTATTTGCCACGGCGCGCTGCAGACGCTGGATGTCCCTCAGCTGTTCTCGGGTGATCCACAGCACCCGGAACGTCATCACGGCGATGGAGAGGATGGCGGGTGCCAGTAGGCCATACACTTCCAAGTAGATGAAAGCGTTAGGAAAGACACTGCGGTATGTGCAGCAGCGCTCTCCAGGCAACGCCATGCAGTCAGAATGAGCTGTGCTGTTGGGTTCTGGACAACATCCGTTCCGCTCATGAATAGCCTTGTTGTTCCAGCCAAAGGCCGGCAAGAGGGCGAAAAGCAGCGGCAGCGTCCACACGGCCAGCAGAGGGAGCGCGAATCGCCGGTGCAGCCAGCGCTGCCTCCGCCGGAGAGGACTTACAATACTCCGATAACGCTCATAGTGCACCAGCACGAGGTTAAAGAGGAAAGCCAGGAACAGAAAGTTAGGGAAAACGTGCACCAGCAGACAGGAAGAGAAGCTGAGCGGGCGGTTCAGGCTCATCCAGGGAATGAAGGGAAGAGCCACGCCGGTGCACAGGTCGGCCACCAGCAGGCTGAGGAAGAAGTAGTTCTGCGAGTTGTGGAGCCGACGGCTGAGGGTGATGGCCAGGATGATGAGCAGGTTGATCAGGATGATGGCGCAGGAGACAGGCAGGGTGAGAGCGTAGATTAGCTGAGCCTCCACATCGCGCCCAGAGGCGTTCCGCATCGCCCAAGCCATTACCACAGCTTTACACGCCAAACGTCCATCATAAGACGAGCGAAATCTGCCGGAAGAGGAGAGGAATACATCCTTGACTTAACATTGATAAACAAATCAGGACATATTGTTGAACAATGAGACAATCCATTTTACTAATTGACCTATTGGTAAGCCCCTCCCATTGAACGCAGAGGAGCCAATAGCAGTTGAGTATCAGTTGCGCTGGGACCGGAACTCGGACATCTTTAGGTTTCAGCGCCATAGAGATGCATTGGAAAATCCGAAGCTCTCATCGGTTTGATGGTGTTTATGCTACAGAAATGCTCAAATGTCGTGCCTGAGGTACTGTAACACTGACTCCAGGTGTCCTGAGAGGAGTTTCTGTTTGTCAAACTCTCCTTAAGTTACGATTAAAGTCCCTGCTAACATACAACTGTAATAACTAACTGTTCTCACGCCATGTAACGTTAACACTGTAGGTCAAAAACACGAAGGTCTACATTTCAGTGCCTCTCCATATTAAACTGGTTATATGTAAATTAATTTAATTTTAGATATGTTTAAGGTCTACATTATCTCCTATTTTGATGGTTATTATAGTCTCCGGGTAACGAAAGGAAGAGCTCGCACGCAGTTTATCGCAGTTGTTTACCACAAGTTTACCAGTTACTAACTGCACCCTCGAAAAGGCATAAGCTCTGTGTATATGTGTGTTTACTGTTTTATGAGTGTTTTTGTGTAATTTGCTGTGTATGTTAATGGTAATGCAACGGAGAGAGAGAGTTTGTGAATGAGACGTTAATGCGCACTTCTTATGCTTTGTTTGTTCAGATCTTACAATGATTTTTTTGGAGTGAAAAAGGACATAAACTTGATAAACCATCAGTAAAGTTTGGCCATCATTCAGACGGGGTATACGCTACAATCTGTGTCCAAACACATCTTGGGATAAGTTTTTCACACTGACAGCTGTACATTGTAAGATATAGCAAGTAATCAGCCGTGTTTCCACCGTCACTCCAGGGCTGGATCGGGGCCAGAGGAGTGGTCATGGACTGAGGTGGAGTTCATGCTAACCCTCAACATTAAAGACATTTAAAACTATTGTCAGCTCAAAACTCACTTTCTTAAGAACATAGACGCCCCCACTTTATATTAGTTGGCCTTAACTACTATGTACTTACATCAAAAAATAAGTACAATGTACTTACTGTGTTCTAATTGTATTGCAAAACAAATTGCAAAACAATTGTATTGATATTGAGGTGGGATACAGGTAAAGTTAGGGACAGATGTGTTGGTAAGGGTAAGTTTAAGGGTAGGGTTTGGTGTAAGGTGTAAAAACTGTGTAATTACAAATGTAACTACAGAAATGAATTACAGATGTAATTACATGCAGGTATTTTTTTTAATGTAAGTAAATTGTGCGCAAAAAAACCCTAAATAACGACTTATATAGTGATGACGATTTCAAAACACGGCACCATGAAGCTTCGAAGCGTTATGAATCAGTGAGTCGAATCATGATTCGGATCGCGTGTCAAACCGCCAAACTGCTGAAATTTGGCGATCCAAACTGCTGAATCGACTCACTGATACATAACGCTCCGAACCCCTGAATTGACTCACTGATTCATAACGCTCCAAACTGCTGAATCGACTCACTGATTCATAACGCTCTGAACCACTGAATCGACTCACTGGTTCATAACGCTCCAAACCGCTGAATCGACTCACTGATTCATAACACTCTGAACCGCTGAATCGACTCACTGATACATAACACTCTGAACCGCTGAATCGACTCACTGATTCATAACGCTCTGAACCGCTGAATCGACTCACTGATTCATAACGCTCTGAACCGCTGAATCGACTCACTGATTCATAACGCTCCGAACCGCTGAATCGACTCACTGATTCATAACGCTCTGAACCACTGAATCGACTCACTGATTCATAACGCTTCGAAGCTTCATGGTGCCGTGTTTTGAAATCGTCATCACTATATAAGTCGTTATTTAGGGGTTTTTTGCGAACAGAAACTATTCTCGTCTTCATAAAGTTATTGTAGAGCCGCTGTAGTGAGATGGACTTGAGATGTAACTTTAGTCTTAAGTGTCTTTTAAGGGTCTTGAGAGTGTAAAGTTGAGCCAATGGAGGCCTTTCAGAGCATCAGATTTACACTAAAATATCTTCATTTGTGTCTGAAGATGAACGGAGGTCTGACGGGTGTCCAACCACATGAGGCTCAGTCATTAATGACACAATTTACATTTTTGGGTGAACTAACCCTTTAATTAAAATGTTAGTGCATAGTAGTTAAGGCCACCTAATATAAAGTGGGTCCACATAGACAAAGCATATATGATTATAATCGTGGATTTTAATCATATATGGTTTATGTTTTTTTTGTTGATACCGGACTTCTGCATCCGCGTATGTCATGAACTACGTATACTTCGGCTAACTCATGTAACTCCTGATTTCTGTCCGTGAGCTCCCGCTGTTTCTCCGACTGAAGGAATAATTGTAAAGTGATCACTCAAACCTCCTCAGATCACATCATTTTCTGGAAAATTAATTGAAAAGCTCATTCTTTCTAAAGAAATGTGATGTAAAATATATTTAATAGTATTTTTCTAACTGTGTAAGCCTTTGGGTTTTTTTGTGCATTGCTGTGATCACAAATAAACGGAAGCAGGTGTGACTGAGTAAGTGTGTGTTCTCTTTTGATGTGAAATGAGGATAAATACAGTTTGATTCAGCATGATTGATGGACACTCCTGATCTGGTTAGTTTCCAGTCTGTTATCTTCCCCGTGCTGGAGAAACGGTGGGATTGTGTGCCGTTGTTCTATGGAGGATATCGACAGTGGAAACACAATAGTTTGGCCTCGAGGCTGTTGGCCCCGTCCGGCCCGCCGTCGCACTGGCCTGACCGCGGAAAAGCGGCGACTCTCTAATATCCACCATAAACATTCGTGGGGACACTAACTCACTAACTCAGTGACAGCTGGCCCTGTTCTAGTTATGCTGCTTAATATCAAGAGTACGAATCATAGCAGATCATCTGATCGGATAATTCCTCTCGAGTCATCTGCTCAAAAAAGTTTGATCTGCTAATACAAAAGGGCTACAAGTTCAACACTAGATAAGCGTGATCTACAAAGTTAATAGCTATTCTCTGGAGTTATCATATCCTTAAACAAAGAGTAAGTTCCAATTTCCAGATGTTCAGCATCTGTGCATTACGCACCACACTAGATGACATGTTTCAAGCACAATTTAAATACACATTCAGCTCAAATATAACAGGTTTTAGTCTATAAAAATGTGTTAAACTTTGAATGTCTACATAAACATTAGAAATAAAAGCAGACGCTAGAATACCTGTAGCTTGTAAACGGTCCATGTCCCAGGTTTATAACAGTTGTGAACGTGGAACTCCAGGCCATAAATTCAACACTTTCTTTATGAGTGCACAGTTTCCTAGAAAGTTATTCATAGAGCAAACGAAAAGTGAGACAGAAAATTTACCTTTTGTCAGCTTGGCTTGAAGTGAAGAGGAAACTTCTTAGGGCTTCATCAGGTCGTTTAACACAATGCAAGAAACGTTTGCAGGCGAGTTAGCAACTACGAGGCAATAGCAGTGTCCATTAGTCCATGATGTGTGTGATTGTTGATCAGCTCTGCGCAGCGAGAGCCTCGACAGCTGCAGAGAAACACACGCTTGTCAAGAGGAGAAAGTGAACAGGACAAGTCCAGCAGGAACGTCACTCGTAAAACTCTGAACAACACCCTCACTAACCTACAATGACATCCGTTTCAGCCCATGCATGCTGGTGTGTGTGTGTGTGTGTGTGTGTGTGTGTGTGTGTGTGTGTGTGTGTGTGTGTGTGTGTGTGTGTGTGTGTGTGTGTGTGTGTGTGTGACCGATAAAGACAGTGAGAGACCCATTAGTCGTGAGGGATGTGTGTTAACTTACACACAACTACATAAATGTCTGAAACAGGTTAAACCTTATTCTTAAAACTGAACTAATGCAAATAAGGGACATTCATTCTAAAAGAGACCGATTCAATGGTATTCAATGCTTAATGAGATTTTTCTTCTTTACCAGTGAAAGGGTTTAATTTGCCTATTTAAGCAATCTCTGATTTCCTAACCCCATGCTTGGAAATGTGATCATGTAAGTAATTCATATCAAAATATCCTGTTTGTTAGTATGTTTCCCTTCTGCTTTTTTTAGAGGAGAAATATATAAAATAATTCTGAATTTCAATCTTTGCGTGTCACCAAGCAAAACACAAACTGCACACACCGATCAGGCATAACATTATGACCTGAATATTGTGTTGGTCGGTAACATTATAATAACTACACCCTATGAAGCATTAGTAAATAGTTAATTCATCATTTATAAAGCATTAATATACATTAATAGGCAGTTTATAAATACAGCTATAAATGCTTTATTCTTGATTTATAAAAATAACTATAATGTGTTTAATAATTGTATTTTCATACATCATAAATGATCACTTTATCATTTCTAAATTAAGTATTACATTATTTACAAAGCAGTTATTTAGGAGTTGTCAGTGGTTCATCAGATCATTTAGAAAGTGTAAGTAGATGATTAATACACTATTTAAATGTACATTTGTACATATTATTTAGACATATAGTAATAGTTGCTCAGTGTGTTAATAAATGCTTTATTAATGTGTATTTCTACTGTAATTCATGATTAATTCAGGTAGTTATAAAATATTTAGTAGTTGTCAGTTAACTCATCTAAAGTGAGGCCAGTTCTTCATGACCCTGTGGCCGGTTCTCCACTGGTCCTCCATGACCCTGTGGCCGGTTCTCCACTGGTCCTCCATGACCCTGTGGCCGGTTCTCCACTGGTCCTCCATGACCCTGTGGCCGGTTCTCCACTGGTCCTCCATGACCCTGTGGCCGGTTCTCCACTGGTCCTCCATGACCCTGTGGCCGGTTCTCCACTGGTCCTCCATGACCCTGTGGCCGGTTCTCCACTGGTCCTTCATGACCCTGTGGCCGGTTCTCCACTGGTCCGTCGTGACCCTGTGGCCAGTTCTCCACTGGTCCGTCGTGACCCTGTGGCCAGTTCTCCACTGGTCCTTCATGACCCTGTGGCCGGTTCTCCACTGGTCCTCCGTGACCCTGTGGCCGGTTCTCCACTGGTCCTCCGTGACCCTGTGGCCGGTTCTCCACTGGTCCTCCGTGACCCTGTGGCCGGTTCTCCACTGGTCCTCCGTGACCCTGTGGCCGGTTCTCCACTGGTCCGTCGTGACCCTGTGGCCGGTTCTCCACTGGTCCTCCGTGACCCTGTGGCCGGTTCTCCACTGGTCCGTCGTGACCCTGTGGCCGGTTCTCCACTGGTCCGTCGTGACCCTGTGGCCGGTTCTCCACTGGTCCTCCGTGACCCTGTGGCCGGTTCTCCACTGGTCCGTCGTGACCCTGTGGCCGGTTCTCCACTGGTCCTCCGTGACCCTGTGGCCGGTTCTCCACTGGTCCTCCATGACCCTGTGGCCGGTTCTCCACTGGTCCTCCATGACCCTGTGGCCGGTTCTCCACTGGTCCTCCATGACCCTGTGGCCGGTTCTCCACTGGTCCTCCATGACCCTGTGGCCGGTTCTCCACTGGTCCTCCATGACCCTGTGGCCGGTTCTCCACTGGTCCTTCATGACCCTGTGGCCGGTTCTCCACTGGTCCGTCGTGACCCTGTGGCCAGTTCTCCACTGGTCCTTCATGACCCTGTGGCCGGTTCTCCACTGGTCCTTCATGACCCTGTGGCCGGTTCTCCACTGGTCCGTCGTGACCCTGTGGCCAGTTCTCCACTGGTCCGTCGTGACCCTGTGGCCAGTTCTCCACTGGTCCTTAATGACCCTGTGGCCGGTTCTCCACTGGTCCTCCATGACCCTGTGGCCGGTTCTCCACTGGTCCTCCATGACCCTGTGGCCGGTTCTCCACTGGTCCTCCATGACCCTGTGGCCGGTTCTCCACTGGTCCTTCATGACCCTGTGGCCGGTTCTCCACTGGTCCTTCGTGACCCTGTGACCGGTTCTCCACTGGTCCTCCGTGACCCTGTGGCCGGTTCTCCACTGGTCCTCCGTGACCCTGTGGCCGGTTCTCCACTGGTCCTCCGTGACCCTGTGGCCGGTTCTCCACTGGTCCTCCGTGACCCTGTGGCCGGTTCTCCACTGGTCCTCCGTGACCCTGTGGCCGGTTCTTCACTGGTCCTCCGTGACCCTGTGGCCGGTTCTCCACTGGTCCTCCGTGACCCTGTGGCCGGTTCTCCACTGGTCCTCCGTGACCCTGTGGCCGGTTCTCCACTGGTCCTCCGTGACCCTGTGGCCGGTTCTCCACTGGTCCTCCGTGACCCTGTGGCCGGTTCTCCACTGGTCCTCCGTGACCCTGTGGCCGGTTCTCCACTGGTCCTCCGTGACCCTGTGGCCGGTTCTCCACTGGTCCTCCATGACCCTGTGGCCGGTTCTCCACTGGTCCTTCATGACCCTCTGGCCGGTTCTCCACTGGTCCTCCGTGACCCTGTGGCCGGTTCTCCACTGGTCCTCCGTGACCCTGTGGCCGGTTCTCCACTGGTCCTCCGTGACCCTGTGGCCGGTTCTCCACTGGTCCTCCGTGACCCTGTGGCCGGTTCTCCACTGGTCCTCCGTGACCCTGTGGCCGGTTCTCCACTGGTCCTCCGTGACCCTGTGGCCGGTTCTCCACTGGTCCTTCGTGACCCTGTGACCGGTTCTCCACTGGTCCTTCATGACCCTGTGACCGGTTCTCCACTGGTCCTTCATGACCCTGTGGCCGGTTCTCCACTGGTCCTTCATGACCCTGTGGCCGGTTCTCCACTGGTCCTTCATGACCCTGTGGCCGGTTCTCCAATGGTCCTTCATGACCCTGTGGCCGGTTCTCCACTGGTCCTCCATGACCCTGTGGCCGGTTCTCCACTGGTCCTCCATGACCCTGTGGCCGGTTCTCCACTGGTCCTTCATGACCCTGTGGCCGGTTCTCCACTGGTCCTCCATGACCCTGTGGAGATGCTCTGACCCAGTCGTAATCTAAGAGCTGTTCATGGACATGATCTGTGTATGTGCAGTTATAAGAGCAGATTCAATGAGTTCCTTACAACCAACAGACTATGAGATGTCGTCTACGGACACATGCTGGTTGTAGCAACTTAAATTAATTTAAATAAATGCAAATTAATGCAATGTCACATTTTATAAATTAAATTCATTCAATATAGACGATTAAATGAATCGTCTACAGTGTAATGTTTAAAACGGTTATATTACTGTTTCTGTGAAGCGTCCCTGAGCTTGGCCGTGGGAAAGGCACTATATAATTTAAACATATTATTATTATTATAATATAGGGGGACAATATGTATTTTTAACCCAAACTCACAGGAAAACCAAGCATTTTTTGAGGTAGTGATTTCATAGGAATTCGTACAATTTGATTTGCACAAAAATGTAAGATTCTCCAACAAACCTCATTATGAAGGACCACCCATAAACCCCACCAGCCCTAACTCCACCCCAGCCCTAACTCCACCCGAGCCCTGACTCCACCCCAGCCCTAACTCCACCCCAGCCCTGAACCCACCCCAGCCCTAACTCCACTCCAGCCCTAACTCCACTCCAGCCCTAAACCCAGCCCTAACTCCACCCCAGCCCTAACTCCACCCCAGCCCTAACTCCACCCCAGCCCTGACTCCACCCCAGCCCTAAACCCACCCCAGCCCTAACTCCACTCCAGCCCTAACTCCACTCCAGCCCTAAACCCAGCCCTAACTCCACCCCAGCCCTAAACCCAGCCCTAACTCCACTCCACCCCAGCCCTAAACCCAGCCCTAACTCCACCCCAGCCCTGACTCCACTCCAGCCCTAAACCCAGCCCTAACTCCACCCCAGCCCTAACTCCACTCCAGCCCTAACTCCACCCCAGCCCTAACTCCACCCCAGCCCTAACTCCACCCCAGCCCTAACTCCACTCCAGCCCTGACTCCAATCCAGCCCTAAACCCACCCCAGCCCTAACTCCACTCCAGCCCTGACTCCACTCCAGCCCTAAACCCACCCCAGCCCTAACTCCACTCCAGCCCTAACTCCACTCCAGCCCTAACTCCACCCCAGCCCTGACTCCACTCCAGCCCTAAACCCAGCCCTAACTCCACCCCAGCCCTAACTCCACCCCAGCCCTAACTCCACTCCAGCCCTAACTTCACCCCAGCCCTAACTCCACTCCAGCCCTAACTCCAGCCCTAACTCCACCCCAGCCCTACACCCAGCCCAGCCCTAACTCCACCCGAGCCCTAACTCCACCCCAGCCCTAACTCCACCCGAGCCCTGACTCCACCCCAGCCCTAACTCCACCCCAGCCCTGAACCCACCCCAGCCCTAACTCCACTCCAGCCCTAACTCCACTCCAGCCCTAAACCCAGCCCTAACTCCACCCCAGCCCTAACTCCACCCCAGCCCTGACTCCACCCCAGCCCTAAACCCACCCCAGCCCTAACTCCACTCCAGCCCTAACTCCACTCCAGCCCTAAACCCAGCCCTAACTCCACCCCAGCCCTAAACCCAGCCCTAACTCCACTCCACCCCAGCCCTAAACCCAGCCCTAACTCCACCCCAGCCCTGACTCCACTCCAGCCCTAAACCCAGCCCTAACTCCACCCCAGCCCTAACTCCACTCCAGCCCTAACTCCACCCCAGCCCTAACTCCACCCCAGCCCTAACTCCACCCCAGCCCTAACTCCACTCCAGCCCTGACTCCAATCCAGCCCTAAACCCACCCCAGCCCTAACTCCACTCCAGCCCTGACTCCACTCCAGCCGTAAACCCACCCCAGCCCTAACTCCACTCCAGCCCTAACTCCACTCCAGCCCTAAACCCAGCCCTAACTCCACTCCAGCCCTAACTCCACCCCAGCCCTGACTCCACTCCAGCCCTAAACCCAGCCCTAACTCCACCCCAGCCCTAACTCCACCCCAGCCCTAACTCCACTCCAGCCCTAACTTCACCCCAGCCCTAACTCCACTCCAGCCCTAACTCCAGCCCTAACTCCACCCCAGCCCTACACCCAGCCCAGCCCTAACTCCACCCCAGCCCTAAACCCACCCCAGCAATAAACCCAGCCCTAACTCCACCCCAGCCCTAACTCCACCCCAGCCCTAAACCCAGCCCTAACTCCACCCCAGCCCTAAACCCACCCCAGCCCTAACTCCACCCCAGTCCTAACTCCACTCCTGGCCTAACTCCACTCCAGCCCTAAACCCAGCCCTAACTCCACCCCAGCCCTAAACCCAGCCCTAACTCCACCCCAGCCCTGACTCCACTCCAGCCCTAAACCCACCACAGCCCTAACTCCACTCCAGCCCTAACTCCACTCCAGCCCTAAACCCAGCCATAACTCCACCCCAGCCCTAAACCCAGCCCTAAACCCAGCCCTAACTCCACTCCACCCCAGCCCTAAACCCAGCCCTAACTCCACTCCAGCCCTAAACCCAGCCCTAACTCCACCCCAGCCCTGACTCCACTCCAGCCCTAAACCCAGCCCTAACTCCACTCCAGCCCTAACTCCACCCCAGCCCTAACTCCACTCCAGCCCTGACTCCACTCCAGCCATAAACCCAGCCCTAAACCCAACCCAGCCCTAACTCCACTCCAGCCCTAACTCCACTCCAGCCCTAAACCCAGCCCTAACTCCACCCCAGCCCTAAACCCAGCCCTAACTCCACTACACCCCAGCCCTAAACCCAGCCCTAACTCCACTCCAGCCCTAAACCCAGCCCTAACTCCACCCCAGCCCTAACTCCACTCCAGCCCTAAACCCAGCCCTAACTCCACCCCAGCCCTAAACCCACCCCAGCACTAAACCCAGCCCTAACTCCACCCCAGCCCTAAACCCAGCCCTAACTCCACCCCAGCCCTAACTCCACTCCAGCCCTAAACCCACCCCTAACTCCACCCCAGCCCTAAACCCACCCCTAACTCCACTCCAGCCCTAAACCCAGCCCTAACTCCACCCCAGCCCTAACTCCACCCCAGCCCTAACTCCACCCCAGCCCTAACTCCACCCCAGCCCTATCTCCACTCCAGCCCTAACTCCACCCCAGCCCTAACTCCAGCCACAGCCCTAACTCCAGCCACAGCCCTAACTCCAGCCACAGCCCTAACTCCAGCCCCAGCCCTAACTCCAGCCCCAGCCCTAAACCCAGCCCTAACTCCACCCCAGCCCTAACTCCAGCCCCAGCCCTAAACCCAGCCCTAACTCCACCCCAGCCCTAAACCCAGCCCTAACTCCACCCCAGCCCTGACTCCACTCCAGCCCTAAACCCAGCCCTAACTCCACCCCAGCCCTAACTCCACTCCAGCCCTAACTCCACCCCAGCCCTAACTCCACTCCAGCCCTGACTCCACTCCAGCCATAAACCCAGCCCTAAACCCACCCCAGCCCTAACTCCACTCCAGCCCTAACTCCACTCCAGCCCTAAACCCAGCCCTAACTCCACCCCAGCCCTAAACCCAGCCCTAACTCCACTACACCCCAGCCCTAAACCCAGCCCTAACTCCACTCCAGCCCTAAACCCAGCCCTAACTCCACCCCAGCCCTAACTCCACTCCAGCCCTAAACCCAGCCCTAACTCCACCCCAGCCCTAAACCCACCCCAGCACTAAACCCAGCCCTAACTCCACCCCAGCCCTAAACCCAGCCCTAACTCCACTCCAGCCCTAAACCCACCCCTAACTCCACCCCAGCCCTAAACCCACCCCTAACTCCACTCCAGCCCTAAACCCAGCCCTATCTCCACTCCAGCCCTAACTCCACCCCAGCCCTAACTCCACCCCAGCCCTAACTCCAGCCACAGCCCTAACTCCAGCCACAGCCCTAACTCCAGCCACAGCCCTAACTCCAGCCACAGCCCTAAACCCAGCCCTAACTCCACCCCAGCCCTAACTCCAGCCCCAGCCCTAAACCCAGCCCTAACTCCACCCCAGCCCTAACTCCACCCCAGCCCTAACTCCACCCCAGCCCTAACTCCACTCCAGCCCTAACTCCACCCCAGCCCTATCTCCACCCCAGCCCTAACTCCACCCCAGCCCTAACTCCACCCCAGCCCTAACTCCAGCCACAGCCCTAACTCCACCCCAGCCCTAACTCCACTCCAGCCCTAACTCCACCCCAGCCCTAACTCCACTCCAGCCCTAACTCCACCCCAGCCCTAACTCCACCCCAGCCCTAACTCCACTCCAGCCCTAACTCCACCCCAGCCCTATCTCCACCCCAGCCCTAACTCCACCCCAGCCCTAACTCCACTCCAGCCCTAACTCCACCCCAGCCCTAAACCCAGCCCTAACTCCACTCCACCCCAGCCCTAAACCCAGCCCTAACTCCACTCCAGCCCTAAACCCAGCCCTAACTCCACTCCAGCCCTAAACCCAGCCCTAACTCCACCCCAGCCCTAACTCCACCCCAGCCCTAACTCCACTCCAGCCCTAACTCCACCCCAGCCCTAACTCCACCCCAGCCCTAACTCCACCCCAGCCCTAACTCCACCCCAGCCCTGACTCCACTCCAGCCCTGACTCCACTCCAGCCCTAAACCCACCCCAGCCCTAACTCCACTCCAGCCCTAACTCCACTCCAGCCATAAACCCAGCCCTAACTCCACCCCAGCCCTAAACCCAGCCCTAACTCCACTCCACCCCAGCCCTAAACCCAGCCCTAACTCCACTCCAGCCCTAAACCCAGCCCTAACTCCACCCCAGCCCTGACTCCACTCCAGCCCTAACTCCACCCCAGCCCTAACTCCACTCCAGCCCTAACTCCACCCCAGCCCTAACTCCACCCCAGCCCTAAACCCAGCCCAGCCCTAAACCCAGCCCAGCCCTAACTCCACCCCAGCCCTAAACCCACCCCAGCACTAAACCCAGCCCCTAACTCCACCCCAGCCCTAACTCCACCCAGCCCTAACTCCACCCCAGCCCTAACTCCACCCCAGCCCTAAACCCACCCCTAACTCCACTCCAGCCCTAAACCCAGCCCTAACTCCACCCCAGCCCTAACTCCACTCCAGCCACAGCCCTAACTCCAGCCCCAGCCCTAACTCCAGCCCCAGCCCTAAACCCAGCCCAGCCCTAACTCCACCCCAGCCCTAACTCCACCCCAGCCCTAAACCCAGCCCAGCCCTAACTCCACCCCAGCCCTAAACCCAGCCCAGCCCTAACTCCACCCGAGCCCTAACTCCACCCCAGCCCTAAACCCAGCCCAGCCCTAACTCCACCCCAGCCCTAAACCCAGCCCAGCCCTAACTCCACCCCAGCCCAGCCCTAACTTCACCCCAGCCCTAAACCCAGCCCAGCCCTAACTCCACCCCAGCCCTAAACTCAGCCCTAACTCCACCCCAGCCCTAACTCCACCCCAGCCCTAAACTCAGCCCTAACTCCACCCCAGCCCTAACTCCACCCCAGCCCAGCCCTAACTCCACCCCAGCCCTAAACCCAGCCCAGCCCTAACTCCACCCCAGCCCTAAACCCAGCCCAGCCCTAACTCCACCCCAGCCCTAAACCCAGCCCTAACTCCACCCCAGCCCTAAACCCAGCCCAGCCCTAAACCCAGCCCTAACTCCACCCCAGCCCTAAACCCAGCCCAGCCCTAAACCCAGCCCTAACTCCACCCCAGCCCTAACTCCACCCCAGCCCTAAACCCAGCCCAGCCCTAAACCCAGCCCTAAACCCAGCCCAGCCCTAACTCCACCCCAGCCCTAAACCCAGCCCTAACTCCACCCCAGCCCTAACTCCAACACAGCCCTAAACCCAGCCCTAACTCCACCCACAGGGGTTTAAACAGATCGCATGAAAATTAACACGAGACCGTAAGAATTAGCCGCCCATTCAGCAAAACATAAAATAGATATGAATTACCGTGAGATTGCGTTGGTATTTTGTAAAATGTTGGCAACTTTTCACTTCATTAGAAGCACAACAATTAAATTGTGTGGCCGGTTACAGACATTTAGAAGTTTATTTTAAAGGGAAATTGATTTAAAATAATAATAATAATTTGTAATTAAGTGTAAAAGCTCTGTAAAACTTAATGTGGCACTTTTACAACACAATAAGAGTGAGAGGCAATCAAAGGTTCTACACACACTCGTGTGTCTGGTGTGGGTCCGTCGATTCACTGGCTAACCCGACCTGGTTTAACATCACCTGTGTGTTTATTGACACAGCACTTTTCTTGGCATGTTAAAACACTGCAAGTAACTTGTTACAAAGGGAAAACATGAGGTTGACAGCACACGTTTCAATATGACACTGAATACAGCAGAACGTCTGGCCAATCCGATCCACAGGCACGGTTAATCATTCACAGAGCGGTGGGAGAAGAATGAGAGAGAACTGACCCTTCAGAAAACAGCAGATTTAATCTGAGCCTATGAGTAAATGTGCATTTTTACCATTATGATTATGGCAAAAGTTAATTTCATACAACGCTGTCGATCATCAAATGAATGTGGACATCTGCTAAATAATGGGTTGGATTATTTCAGTCATTTCTGTGAGGACTGATATTAAAGCTACAGCTGTTGTTGGAGGATCTTCAGCTGTACTGAGTGGGAAAGAGCAGCCAAACTGTCCAACAAGACACAAGAGCACCAGAGTCAGACACAGGTGATGGAGTCTCAGTCCAGTTCATCCGAAGGTGTTCAGATCCGTCGAGGTAATCCCACCGCTCAATAAACCCTTGTGTTGTGTGCAGGGTCACCGTCAGAAGATCCTCCACTAACTCTATAGCGCGAGATATACGTTCTGCTATAGCTTTAAAGGGTTAGTTCACCCAAAAATTTAAGACCCTTAAAAGACACTAAAGACATCGTTACAAAGTCCATCTCACTACAGCGGCTCTACAATAACTTTATGAAGTTCTACAAATCAAATCAGGAAGTTGACGACAAACCGAGCAGTAGTGAAAAATAGAAAATGGAACGTCTTCAGAACTGTGAACAATTCTAAAATATTATGGGACCCCAGCATAAAACCAAGGGGTTTATTTGGTGGTCATCTGAATGTACGTAGTCTCATGTCTAAAAATGAACAAATACGACATTTGTTAATGGACTCTAATTTGGATTTCTTATGTCTGTCCGAAACTTGGCTTCATGAGAATTCACCTTACGCAGCCATCACCATACCAGGTTATCAAATTTATAGAAATGATAGAGTGAGATCTAAAGGTGGTGGTGTTTTGGTGTATATAAAAAATAGCATTCAATGTGAGGAAATTAACTTGTCAAATAGTGACTTGGAATGTATTGGTTTGAAAATTATAGTATCGCCACAAATGTTTTTTAGTTTGATTGTAATTTATCGCCCTCCCTCTGCCAAGGTAGATTTTTATGAAAATTTTCGTAGTATGCTTCTTAGATGCAACTTTGAAAAAGAGGTATTAATAATGGGGGATTTTAATGTTAATTGGGAAGACAGAGTAGCCAGGAAAAATCTTAAACAAATATGTGATAATTTTGATTTAACACAGGTAGTCAAGGGTCCAACAAGAAAAACTCATAATACTGAAACGCAGATTGATTTAATCTTTTGCAATAAACCAGAAAGAATTACAAAATCCTTTAATATGATCACTGGACTATCGGACCATAATTTAGTTCTGGTGACAAGAAAGTTAACTAGCAGAAGGTTTTGTGTTTCAACTGTTAAGGAGAAAGAAGTATCTAGAATACCCAACAAAGTATGGGATCAGTTCATAGATAAAATAAACAGGTTTAACTGGAGTGATTTGCTAGCTGGGAAAGATGTACATGATGGAAGTACAGTGCTTACAAGTAGACTACAGTATTTTATTAAGGAGTTTACCCAAAAATTTAGAAACAGAAATTATAAGAATAGTCTCCCATGGATTAATGCTGACATTCTTAATATGATGAAAGAACGTGATCTTGCAAAAAAAAGGCTAACAATTCAAAATTAAGTACTGATAAACACCGTTTTGCAATGTTGAGGAATAAAGTTACATCTCAGTTAAGAAAGTCAAGGGCTGACTTTTTTCTAACCATTATAAACAATGCAGGGGGCAATTCAAAATTGATTTGGGATCAATTAAACAAATTGCTGGGGCAGGAACATAAAGACAGAAAACCTGTTGATCTCGTGTTGGATGGGAAAAGTATTTCTGATCCAACTGTGGTTGCTACAGCTTTTAACAACTATTTTGTAGACTCTGTTGCATCTATTGCACAGGGTTTCTCACACATAGATGTTAGTAAGTGCCCTATCTTGTCGTCAGAGAACAGCCTTGTGTTTGCTAGCGCTTCTGAAAGAAACATAGAATCCTTAATCAGTTCACTTAATACTTCTAAAGCGAAAGATGTCTTTGGTATGGACAATACAATGTTGAAAGAATTAGGTTCGTCCTTGCTTATCCCCATCACAAAAATTATTAATCAATCGATTTCTCTGGGGGAATTCCCAAATGCTTGGAAATTATCTATTGTCTCCCCTTTATTTAAATCAGGAGACAGACAAATTATTTCCAATTATAGACCTATTAGCATTTTGCCAGTAATATCCAAGGTTTTAGAAAAATGGGTGTCTCAACAAATTAGGAATCACTTGAATAACTCAGTCTTTTCCCTTCATCCATTACAATTTGGATTTAGGACAAATCACTCCACCGAGACAGCAAACTGTTTTTTTATCGAAAATATTAAATCATTGCTTGATCGGAACAAGGTTGTTGGAGCTATTTTTTTAGATCTTAGGAAAGCCTTTGACACTGTAAATCACAATATTTTACTGTCTAAACTATCTCATTTAAATTTTTCAGATAATAAAGTGGGTAGCATCTTATCTTTTTCAACGAGCACAAACTGTACGTATTGGCAGCTATCTTTCTGAACCTCTTCAGTTGTCCACTGGAGTGCCTCAAGGGTCTATATTGGGCCCCCTTTTGTTTTGCATGTATAATAATGACTTGCCAAGTGCGTGCCCAGAAGTGAGAGTTCAAATGTATGCAGATGACACTGTTTTATATATACATGGAACATCAAAAGCAGCAGTGGCAGCCAAACTTACGAAGGCTATGGTTAAAATTAGTGAATGGTTAAATCACTGTAGCCTGCAGTTAAATCTTTCTAAAACAGTTGGTATGTTTTTTAGTAAAACCACCAACTCTGCAGTTGATCCGGATATTTTTATTACTGGTGAAAAAATTCAAATTGTCTCAGAATTTAAATATCTTGGTATTATCATTGACTCTAAACTTAAGTTTAATTCTCAGATTTCAAATACTGTTAAGAAAATAAAATTTAATTTATCTAATTTTCGATATATCAGGAATTCAATGTCTACCCAAGCTGCCAAAATGTTTATGCACTCTATGATATTTTCGCATATAAATTATTGTTTAACTACTTGGTCTCAGGCCAACCACTCCGCCTTGCTCCCAATACAGACTTTATATAAACAAACGTTAAACATTTTTGATAAGAAACAACGTCACTTTCATCATTGTAAGATTTTATCAAAATATAATCTGTTGAGTTGGGAAAACTTGGTTAAGTTTTCAAATGGCTGTTTAGCTTATAAAATTCTCAATGGCCTGGCCCCACCACCTGTTAGTGAGTTTCTGAGTTTAAGATCAGAAAACAGTCGTCTCACTAGAGCATTGTTTCTCAAACTTTTTCTGCCATTCCCCACTCTGAAGGTAGTGAAGGGTTCCGAGCCCCACCTGTCCCCAATCGCCCCAACAAATTTTTTCCAAACTATCAGTATCAGTATTTATGATGGCCGATAAATTAATATTTGACAAAATTATAAAAGTGGATGAAACACCGCTCAACCACATTATGAGTGTTGGTGTTTCATAGTTTTAATACATTTTATTTATCAGAACTTTAATATATTTTTATGTTCCTCTGTTCTGTTTTGACCATAATGCAGTTTAAAAATAAACTTGTTTGTTTTATCACATTATTTTAGAGAGGCTGAGGGATCATGAATAACTACAAATAACTAATGTAAGGGAAATCTATATGCGTTGTGTTTATATATATATATATATATATATATATATATATATATATATATATATATATATATATATATATATATATATATATATATATATATCAGCCGATATATCAGACGAACTTGACAAACTTGCTTACCATGTCATAAAATCTAATAATCGAATTCTCAAATATGTGCAAGTGAGTGTGTTTTGCCATTTAAAAACCTTCATAAATTATCTTGATTTTGATCTATAACGTGAGATGGGCGCCTATGTTTGTTTGCGTCGCAGTTCAGAGAGTCCTGTCAGTCAGATTCGCGTGAATTTATCAGTTTCTCCCGAAATACATGCAAGTAAGTGACCGGTGAACTGGGAGAAGAATATAGTAAACTTTTTAGTTACCTATACGTGTATCTGATATGAATAATACGTCGGCAAATTATTTTTGAATGGATTTATTGCTGCGTCTAGTGACACCAGTGTGTAGGCCTATTTTACAAACTCTAAATGTATTGTTTTACTAGTAGGCCTACTTATGTGTATTTAAATGTTTGAAACCTAAAATAAACATTATGCATGATATGTTAAGTCACCTTCATTTATTTAGCGCATTTTACAACACGGATTGCTTCAAAGCTTTAGTGATAATCGGAAATAGGCTACATTTTGCTTTAGAAGAAAAGCTAAAGTAGTTTTTTTTATTATTATTATTATCAAGCACTGAGCGAGTGCTTTTATTATCAAGCACTGAGGCCCTAGCCCGGCCCGTGTCCGACAGCTTATCAAAATTTTCAGCCTGAGTCCGACTGAAGCCCGTGTTTTTTTTCCTTCTATTTTTTATCCTCCCTATTAGGCCTACACATTGTTGCAGCCATTAAAATAGTTCAGTTTTGTTTTTAATGTCAAAGTAGTTATATTTCGTTTCGTTTCTTTACTAAGTTAATTTAGAAAAATGTTTGAAGCATTTATTTGTTTGTTAAATCTTTTTTTTATTTTAAGTAACGACCAAGCGGCCAGCAGCCGACAGTTAGTTAACCACATGTTTGATTAATTTAGCCTCTCAAATCAAAACTGGACTTGTCACTTGCTTATAATAAAATCCATAGATATAAAACATTTCAAGCAACACAATGTTAATTTAAACGTTTAGCCTAAAAAAAGGCATTTTTGTACAAGCTGAGGCAGGCTGCTCGCAACGGCGCTCACAAACAAAACGGGCTGATCGAGAAAAAAATAAAACACACACACACACACACACACACACACACACACACACACACACACACACACACACACACACACACACACACACACACACACACACACACACACACACACACACACATGCACATGCTGTTTGTCCTATCCTTACACCTATCTACAAAATTATTATAAATCCGATCTTCAATTCCCGGTCTGAGCTATATGCACATTTAACGGAGTTCACGTCAACGAAAGCAACAGATGAGCTCATTTCATCTCATTTCATTCTCATTCGAGCTCATCAGCTCATTTCAAGATCAAAGACCGCAATATGAGAGAGCGACCTGAACATTGGGAAGAGCATTTAGTCTCATTCGTTTTAATGAAGATGATTGTGTTTTTGAGCATCTAAGACGTAGCCTATTTTCTGTTTCACTTGCGGCCGTTTGCGTGTTGGCTTGCTTTACTCATTTGTGGCGATGCGTTGCATAGCGCCAGCCCCGCGCCACTCTAAACACTGAGCGAGTCATCTTGACAGTCGCGGTGTCATGGTCTCATGTTGTTTCCACCAGCGCAGCACATCTCATCTCAGGTGCACCGAAATAAAAATCCCACATGTGGGACCGCTCAAAAGGGTAATAAAGATGGGCTCAAAAATGACCACATTTCCTCCCGTTTGTTGCGCCCCACCTGTCGCGTCTCTATTCCCCACCAGTGGGGCGCGCCCCACACTTTGAGTAACGCTGCACTAGAGGAACCTTTAGAAGGGACTGTGTTATTAATTTCAGAAAAACTGCTTTTAGTCAGTCTGCCTTCTCGATTAAAGCCGCGAAAGAATGGAATGACATCCCAGGATCCACCGGACCAGGACCAGCAGACTTAAGAACAGTTTTTTCCCCAGAGCTGTCTCCTTACTGAACTCAAACCCCCGCTGATCCACTCCCCTCATATACTGATAACTCTCCTACCTCACATCTTCCTTCACTTTGTTATTTGCACTACCGACTCTTTATTACAGTAACAACTGTTTACTTATTCATTTTGCACTACCATACCGTAACTGGATTATGCTCATTTGCACTGCCGACTGTTATTTACAGTACCTACTGTTTACATTTGTATTTTGCACCGTACTTCTAACTGTAATATGCAATCACTTCCACTGCACTTTTACACTTTTTTTCGGATAGCTTCTGTCCATAATTTATTGCACTACCTTAATCCACTGCCATATTCCTAATTTTAGCCTAACATATCATTGTATACCTCTATCTGTAAAATTCTGTTTATAGTAATAGCCATCTGTATATTATATTATATTCATAGTACATATCCACCTGTAAATTCTGTTTATAGTATTAACCATCTGTATATTATTCACTGTACATATTCACCTGTAAATTCTGTTTATAGTAATAACCATCTCTCTATTTATAGACATATTTATATATACTCAGTACATATCCATGTCCTGCACTTATGCAAACGTTGTATATCCTGCACTTGCTGCTATTGCACTTCTGGTTAGACCTAAACTGCATTTCGTTGCCTTGTACTTGTACTTGTGTAATGACAATAAAGTTGAATCTAATCTAATCTAATCTAAACGTCAGTTAGAGAATTAAATAGTTATAATGAATTTCGTTCTTCTTTTAAAACTTGGCTTTTTAGCATGCAAATTTGTCAACATTAAACATTTTTCTTCTTTATTTATTTTGTTTTATTTTTATTTATTTATTTTTTACTTTTTTTTTTATTTTTTATTTATTTTTTTATTTTTTTCTGTTGTTTTTGGAAATTATAGGTTTTGTTGTATTATGTTATATTTTGTTATGTTTTGATTCAATTGTTGTATTCGCATTGTATTTTTAGGTTGCCTGTTGTACATCTGGCCTAGGACTGCAGATGAAAACTAGCCTTTTGGCTAACTCTGGCATATTTTGACTTGTCATGTTAATATGCATTGTCCTTGTAATAAAAAAAATAAAAAAAAAGACGAGAATAGTTTTTGTGCGCAAAAAAACCCTAAATAACGACTTTTATCATGATGACCAATTTCAAAACACGGCATCATGAAGCTTCGAAGCGTTATGAATCAGTGAGTCGATTCATGATTCGACTCGCGTGTCAAACCACCAAACTGCTGAAATTTGGCGATCCAAACTGCTGAATCGACTCACTGATTCATAACGCTCTGAACCGCTGAATCGACTCACTGACTCATAACGCTCTGAACCGCTGAATCGACTCACTGATTCATAACGCTCTGAACCGCTGAATCGACTCACTGACTCATAACGCTCTGAACCGCTGAATCGACTCACTGACTCATAACGCTTCGAAGCTTCATGATGCCGTGTTTTGAAATCGTCATCACTATATAAGTCGTTATTTAGGTTTTTTTGCGCACAGAAACTATTCTCGTCTTCATAAAGTTATTGTAGAGCCGCTGTAGTGAGATGGACTTTGTAACTTTAGTCTTTAGTGTCTTTTAAGGGTCTTGAGAGTGTAAAGTTGAGCCAATGGAGGCCTTTCAGAGCATCAGATTTACACTAAAATATCTTCATTTGTGTCTGAAGATGAACAGAGGTCTGACGGGTGTCCAACCACATGAGGCTCAGTCATTAATCACACAATTTACAGTTTTGGGTGAACTAACCCTTTAATATCTGTTCTCACAGAATGACTAGAAGCGTAAAGTTTGTGTCCATATAGTGCATGTCTCAATTATAAAGACGAGAATAAACTGTCCATCAGATGTACACCCTCATGACAAGAAGGCCATAGAGCCAGAATAGCCCAGCTGTGCTAGAGCCCATTCCCGGCGCTGGAGTCGGTGCGGAGGGACGCCGCTCTACCGGTCGGGCCGCTGGAGACAGAAGACTTTGGCTTTATGGTCTCCTCCAGCTGTGACAGCGATGGACGCCTCTCTGTGGAGAAAACACACCGCTTAAACACCACCAAACACACCAAACTATCACACAGTCAAGGCCCCGATATCCTCACGGCAAACATCTTTCCCGTTCTTCGTTTTGGGGTTAAATGAATGCATGGGCGTCGGAAGCAAAAAAAATGTGGGTGGGTCCTCACAGAATTTTTTTACTGGGGTAGATGCCATTTACATTAAGTACAAATATATCGCCTTGTTTGCTAAACATCTGGTTGGACAAGACGAATTTACGGAAATCACCATGTTTTTGACAGTGGCTATAGTGTAGGGGTGAGACGCTTGGCATTAAAGTTTTGACCCAAATCGACCTGCGGTTCGAATCCGCCTTTTGCCGAACTCACTCTACTCCCTTTTCCAATCACATATCAGATCGGAAAGGCATTCATTTTCAATAAAAATGAAGAAAACATTAGAAAAGTGGAAATAAAGTGTCTAACTTGTGTTTAAAGGGTTAGTTCACCCAAAACTGTAAATTGTGTCATTAATGACTGAGCCTCATGTGGTTGGACACCCGTCAGACCTCCGTTCATCTTCAGACACAAATGAAGATATTTTAGTGTAAATCTGATGCTCTGAAAGGCCTCCATTGGCTCAACTTTACACTCTCAAGACCCTTAAAAGACACTAAAGACTAAAGTTACAAAGTCCATCTCACTACAGCGGCTCTACAATAACTTTATGAAGACGAGAATAGTTTCTGTGCGCAAAAAACACTAAATAACGACTTGTATAGTGATGACGATTTCAAAACACGGCATCATGAAGCTTCAGAGCGTTATGAATCAGTGAGTCGATTCAGCGGTTTGGAGCGTTATGAATCAGTGAGTCGATTCAGCGGTTCAGAGCGTTATGAATCAGTGAGTCGATTCAGTGGTTTGGAGCGTTATGAATCAGTGAGTCGATTCAGCAGTTTGGATCGCCAAATTTCGGCAGTTTGGCGGTTTGACACACGATCCAAATCATGATTCGACTCACTGATTCATAACGCTCTGAACCGCTGAATCGACTCACTGATTCATAACGCTTCGAAGCTTCATGATGCCGTGTTTTGAAATCGTCATCTCTATATAAGTCGTTATTTAGGGTTTTTTTGCGCACAGAAACTATTCTCGTCTTCATAAAGTTATTGTAGAGCCGCTGTAGTGAGATGGACTTTGTAACTTTAGTCTTTAGTGTCTTTTAAGGGTCTTGAGAGTGTAAAGTTGAGCCAATGGAGGCCTTTCAGAGCATCAGATTTACACTAAAATATCTTCATTTGTGTCTGAAGATGAACGAGGTCTGACGGGTGTCCTGAGAATGTGCTTTCTGCAACTAGCGCTAATTGTTTGGGCCAGCAATAAACTCTTTATACTCTGCTAAAGAAATAACTTTTTTTTAAAGAATTTTCCCAGACAACAACAAGATTTTCCAGGACATTTTACATTTTCTCTAATTTTCATGTGTTTTCCAGGACGAGTGGGAACCCTGATATTTAGTTTATTATGTGACATGAGCTCTTTCTCTCATAGGGTTATGTTCCACAGAGACTGCAACACACTCACACACACACACACACACACACACACACTGAAGGCCTCTCCGTCCAACACTCACCGGTTCAGCACAAAGTCCAGGATCTCGGCGGAGTGACCCCGGTACTCGGACATCATGACCCCTGACCTCGCGTCCCACAGAGTGACGGCTCCAGCCAGATTACAGGTGGAGACCACAGCGGACGCCTCTTCCCACTGCAGGTGGACCACACCAACCTGACACACACACACACACACACACACACGCTTTATCAACACACCCATCACATAAGGCAAGACGCTTATGTGCCATGTGTAAGTTGTCGCTTTACCTCGTGTTTACACCGATGTCTGAGGCTCTGGGAACTCATGTCATAAATGTCCAGCGTGCCGTCCAGATAGGCCACAGCCACTAGAGGCAGCCTGAAACACAACATCTGACAAATCAGCCAATCACCTGAAACACAACATCTGATAAATCAGCCAATCACCTGAAACACAACATCTGATAAATCAGCCACATTTATACATTCTGAATAGACTAATACACAATCTGGCTATTGATGCAGCAGAATCATAAGCACAGGGCTCTTTAAGAGTCCAACTGAACTGACGGATCATTGGCCGTCTGTAAGAGCCCAACTGAAGTCTGTTTGCATCATTGATCATCATTTTCCTGTTTGTCACTAAAGCTGCTTAGAAACATCTGGAAAGCAAAGAAACGGCGTCACTAGCTGCGTTTACATGGATGCTAATAATCGGACTAGCAATGACTAGCATGAACTTAATTTGGATGGGTTAGGGTTAATCCGTCCAATCGTTCAACAGGACATGCAAACACATGATCGGATTGAAAACTGAAACTGGAAAGTTCTGCACGAGCGATGATGAAGAAAGTGAATATAGTGTTAAAAACGTGTCATTGTAAAATTCTCCATCCACTCATCATCGGTGAAGAGCAGGACAGGGCCGTCCCAGCAGCCTTTGCTTCGGACGCTCATCCACAGACGCCTCGGTTCGGCCATTTTTACTGCATGGTAAATATAAGCAGTGCTCATCGTCTCCTATCAGGACCCAAAACTGATAAATGTTCATCTGCTTTTTGAAACAAAGAAAAGCAGCGATGGCAGGATGATGGCCAGTATGTGCAGGAAACGCACACACACACACACACACACACACACACAGAACACTTACACATTACAAAAGCCCACAGACTCCACAGAGTTGGGATCCTGCTCCTGCATCGAGGTCTTGGCTTCACTGCCGTCACTGGAAAATGAACACAACACCTAAAGAAGAAAATCAATCAATCACAGCATCAGAACACGTGAAGCTAAGAGCTAATCTACATCACATCAACAGCCAATGCTGGAATCCACACGCATCTGATTATCTTAGCGTGTTTGGGTAAAGGGTTTAAAGTGTAGCATAAACTTCCTGAACCTTATGTGTTTGGTGAATAAATGCACTTACATACATTGATTTGTGCAATAATTCTGATGAAATTAATCAAATAATCCCACCATGTTTTCACTGACTGAAATTCCCAAACTTTTAGCCGGCTAAAACTTGACTCAAAAAACAGGACAAGGTTGACCAAATGTGATAAAACTAAAGAGGACTTAAAACAGGACTAAAACTAAGACGAGATTTGGCTTTCGAGACGAACAGTTTCTTCATTAAAAGCACAAAGACGTGAAATATCAGGCCAGCGAGTCAAACCCTGAGACGGCTCACCTTGCCCGTGGATGTGTTGATGAGTTTGGCCTGTCCGTCGACTGAGCCGGTCAGAACCAGCGTTCCCTCTTTATTGCAGGCCAGAGAGGTCAGGGGCCCGTGGTGCCCATCCGGCCCTGAGGAAACAACACGCTAGCTCACACACACAGCGCTGAGGAAACAACACGCTAGCTCACACACACAGCGCTAATCCTGCACTGACCAACCAATAACACAGTAGGGCTGCAACGACGCGTCGACGTCGTCGATGACGTCGACTACGAAAATACGTCGACGCGTCGGCGGCACATTATTTACGTTCTAGAATGGAACAGAAGATCTAGAATAATGGCAGCTTCTGCTCCCGGGCATAGTGAAAATGATCATTTATCATATAAAGCCAGACCGCGACATTCAAAAGTGTGGGAGTACTTTAAACAGAAGCCGAGTAAAACTGTGCTTTGTTCGCTCTGTAACGCCGGTTTCACACTGCGCGCGCAGGCAGAGCAGGAGCTGTGCGCGTGGAGAGCGGGAGCTTTCACACTGCAGTCAGTGTTGCCAAGTCCGCTTTTTTCCGCGGAATTGGGCTACTTCTACACTGTTGCCGCGGGCTGTGTCTCATGTCCGCGGGTTGAAGCAAAAAAACACACATATTTAACCCCCCGAACGCGATGTTTACCAGAGAACCTCCTCGAAACGCGATTGGGCTTGTTTTGGGCTAGTTTTGAGTAACGAATGGGTGGGTTTTGTTGTGTAAACCTGGCAACCCTGCTGCCAGTGTTCTCTCGCGTAGCTGAACCGTGGCGCGTGTATTGCAACAGACGGTCACATTTTCCTGGGTTCTTCTCCGACCCCAGTACGTCTCGTGCTTTTATTTATTATGGGCTGCATATATCTGCCGTTAATGCGACCTGGTTCCGCTCTGTCCCAAACACATATGCATAATAACATGCTGTATATAGGTAGTTTACATGATTAAAGTAACATTAAAGTTAAGATATGCCTCTAGCTTTAATAATTTAAATGTGTCTTTGAAGTTTGGGCAAAAACTTCTGGCAGCTTTAGTCGTTGTTTATGCACATGTATCTTCAAAATAGACGACTAGTTATACATTAACACTGCTGAAAGCTCCTGTATGTGAACCTTTTGCAGATAAATACAAGTGCATTTTCGTTTACTATTGACACAAATCAATAAGTAAATCATACTCAACTACTATAGTAAACAACTTTTCCTAATTAGGCCTACTCTGTATACATTTTATGATGAATAGTATCATTATATATTATGTTTAAAAAGCTTCTTTTGTTCATATATTTCATTATAAAATGGCATACTATGTACACTACCCTTCCTGAAATACAATTAATATTGTCATCATTCATTGATTTCATGTTAAAATAATATACAAATTCACTACCCTCTTTTAAATACAATAATCAGTAAAAAATAATAATAAGATTAATCTGGGAAAATAATCGTTAGATTAGTCGACTAATCGAAAAAATAATCGTTAGATTAGTCGACAGAAAAAATAATCGTTAGTTGCAGCTCTATAACACAGCATTCATTTTTTTACTTATTTTCGCTCTATTGATTGTCATCTCACGCTTCTATAGCAGGGTTTTTCCTACATTTTACATTTTTTTGCCGGCCGCCAAAACTAATTTTTGTCCCGCCAAAGCCTTATTTGATGAGTTATTGTGATTTATGAGTGATGTAGAACAGTGACAGAGAGAACCATCAGAGCTCCTCCCTCTCTCTGTCTTCATAATAAGCATTCTTAGCTTTCTAATATTTCACATATAATGTTAATCAAAATCAAAAGGTCGGAAAGACCTGAATCCATGTTGCACGTGGCGCTAACAGACGATGTTTTCCTTTAATTACCGCTGGCTGAGAATTGCGCTCAAAAAATGTTGACTCTTCTCTGACCAGCTGACATAAACTATACTTTCCGTTTATTGAAACTTAAGGGCTTTAAACCACATCAAACGGTACCAGACGACCCATAAGAGTCTTATCTAGCCAAACGATCTGTCTTTTTTTTTAATAAATAAAGTTTAAGTTTTATAAGCACAAATGCTCGCCTTGCTCTGATCAGTGATGCGCGCTCGTGACGTCACGTAAAACACAATTACGTTGAAAAGCTCACGCTAGACGCAGGCGGAAGAACCGAGTCAGTGTTTACAGATGAGCGGAAAGAGGACTGTATCCACATATTGAAACGTCTTTACGTGACGTCACAAGCGTGCATCACCGAACAGAGCAAGGCGAGCATTTGTGCTTATAAAACTTAAACTTTATTTATTTTTTAAAAAAATGGCCAATCGTTTGGCTAGATAAGACTCTTATTGATCGTCTGGTAGCGTTTGATGTGGTTTAAAGCTCTTTTGAAGCTGTACTGAACCTCTCATTTGGATCTTGAACCGTTTGGGGTCTATTGACTTCCATTATATGGAGAAATATCCTGAAATCTTTTCATCAAAAATCTTCATTTCTTTTCGACTGAAGACAGAAAGACATGGACATCTTGGATGACAAGGGGGTGAGTAAACTATAAGCAAAAGTATATTTGAAAGTGAACTAATCCTTTAAAGAGTGTTTGGACACCCCTGCGCTAACCCAATGGGAACATTTAGTTGCAAATGTAATAATGGACTTTGTTTGCGATCCGGAGCGCTCAGAAGCGAGTGTGTGGAGTATGGGTTACCTTTGATGACACAGATGGCATGGCCTTGTTTTAAGTCCCACAGGCGTAAACTCCCGTCCTCGTAGCCCACGATCACTCTCTTTCCTGAACAGCAGACAGATCTCAGAACAGCAGACAGATCTCAGAACAGCAGACAGATCTCAGAACAACAGACAGATCTCAGAACAACAGACAGATCTCAGAACAGCAGACAGATCTCAGAACAGCAGACAAACAGCAGACAGATCTCAGAACAGCAGACAGATCTCAGAACAGCAGACAAACAGCAGACAGATCTCAGAACAGCAGACAGATCTCAGAACAGCAGACAGATCTCAGAACAGCAGACAGATCTCAGAACAGCAGACAGATCTCAGAACAGCAGACAGATCTCAGAACAGCAGACAGATCTCAGAACAGCAGACAGATCTCAGAACAGCAGACAGATCTCAGAACAGCAGAAGCACATGTGAACAGCAGACAGATCTCAGAACAGCAGACAGATCTCAGAACAGCAGACAGATCTCAGAACAACAGACAGATCTCAGAACAACAGACAGATCTCAGAACAACAGACAGATCTCAGAACAGCAGACAGATCTCAGAACAGCAGACAAACAACAGACAGATCTCAGAACAGCAGACAAACAACAGACAGATCTCAGAACAGCAGACAGATCTCAGAACAGCAGACAGATCTCAGAACAGCAGACAAACAACAGACAGATCTCAGAACAGCAGACAAACAACAGACAGATCTCAGAACAACAGACAGATCTCAGAACAGCAGACAGATCTCAGAACAGCAGACAGATCTCAGAACAGCAGACAGATCTCAGAACAGCAGAAGCACATGTGAACAGCAGACAGATCTCAGAACAGCAGACAGATCTCAGAACAGCAGACAGATCTCAGAACAGCAGACAGATCTCAGAACAGCAGACAGATCTCAGAACAGCAGACAGATCTCAGAACAGCAGAAGCACATGTGAACAGCAGACAGATCTCAGAACAACAGACAGATCTCAGAACAGCAGACAGATCTCAGAACAGCAGACAGATCTCAGAACAGCAGACAGATCTCAGAACAGCAGACAGATCTCAGAACAGCAGAAGCACATGTGAACAGCTCACGCCTCAGGCCTCCGCTCACCGTCAGGGAGGATCTTCCCGCTGGTGGCCTGGCAGTTGGGCCCGTGAAGCGTCTTGCACTCTCCGCTGGGGATCTTCCACATCCACACGTTTCCATCAGCTGTGCCGGCCAGCAGCACCGGGGCACAGGGGTGCCACTCCAGCCACTGAGGACGGGCAGTGTTAAACATGCCCACAACATGCCAGCGCTAACATGACGTGCGTTACACTTACTTCCAGGTCTCCGACTTCAAAAGACCAGATTTCCTCCTTGCTCTCCACTTTCCAGACTTTGATGAGGCCGCTCATATCGCCGGACGCCACCAGCTTGGAGTCGCAGCTGAACCCAGCGCAGGTGACGGAGTCCTTGTGACCTGACAGAATCAGGAAGAGCAGACGTGTTGACGGACACGGACTTTTGACGGGACGGACACGGACTCTTGACGGGACGGACACGGACTCTACACGTGACGGACACGGACTCTACACGTGACGGACACGGACTCTACACGTGACGGACACGGACTCTTGACGGGACGGACACGGACTCTTGACGGGACGGACACGGACCCTTAACGGGACGGACACGGACCCTTAACGGAACGGACACGGACTCTTAACGGGACGGACACGGACTCTACACGTGACGGACACGGACTCTACACGGGACGGACACGGACTCTACACGGGACGGACACGGACTCTACACGGGACGGACACGGACTCTTAACGGGACGGACACGGACTCTTAACGGGACGGACACGGACTCTACACGTGACGGACACGGACTCTTGACGGGACGGACACGGACTCTACACGTGACGGACACGGACTCTTGACGGGACGGACACGGACTCTACACGTGACGGACTGGGACTCTTAATGGGACGGACACGGACTCTACACGTGACGGACACGGACTCTTGACGGGACGGACACGGACTCTACACGTGACGGACACGGACTCTTAATGGGACGGACACGGACTCTACACGTGACGGACACGGACTCTACACGTGACGGACACGGACTCTTGATGGGACGGACACGGACTCTACACGTGACGGACACGGACTTTACACGTGACGGACACGGACTCTACACGTGACGGACACGGACGCTACACGTGACGGACACGGACTCTACATGCATGGACTCTACACGTGACGGACACGGACTCTACATGCATGGACTCTACACGTGACGGACACGGACTCTACATGCATGGACTCTACACGTGACGGACATGGACTCTATATGTGATGGACACGGACTCTTAATGGGACGGACACGGACTCTTGACGGGACGGTAGGGATGTGACGGTGAGGAAATTTTCCCACCGGTTAATTGATGTGTGACAACACCGGTAATACCGGTATCACCGGCGGAGGCTTTTAAATCACTAATTCTATCTAACCGAAAGTAACATGCACACGACCGCTCTGAACTGAAAACGCGCTAGTGCGCACACACCGTGAATGACAGCTCGTCTGTAAATGCGCGTTCTGTGAGGCCATGGGTGCGCCTCAATCAGTTCCCTAGTTCAGTAGTCAGGGCACTGATCAAGCATTGATCAGTCTATGATTGAGATGCACGCCATGAATGCACACTGTTAGTTCGTCAGTAAAGCCTCGTTTATACTCGACGCGCCCGCACGTAGCAGCGTAGCGGAGGCTCGCACTGCGGAGCCAGGCGAAAGGAAACAATGCGCGCTCTGTGCGGCCGT
>NC_137110.1:53175204-53177704 GCF_949357685.1 Gobio gobio | reverse complement strand
AAAGACATTAATGATTTTCTGGATAAAACATTTGGCAGAAAAGTTGAAGTGAAAGATTATTTCCCTGATGTTAGGAAGTTTTTGATTTCAGCAGTAAAAATACAGAAATCAGTAGGATTTGAAGAACTCAGCAGAAGGAAAAGGTTTAGATTAAAGAAAATTGTAACAAAATTAAGGAGAGGAAATGTTCGACCTAAAAAAAACTTAAGTAAATCTGTTTAATGGCACAAAGGGGGTGTTTTCTTTTCCATCGTAATTCGTCTCTTTTTTTTGTCTTTTTTCTCTCTCTCTTCTCCTTTCTTTTTATGGAGAGCTTAAAAATAGGATCTATTAACATAAATGGAGGAAGAGATAGAAACAAAAGGGCTGTTGTATCAAGATATATTGAGGCCAAAAATATGAATGTTATCTTTTTACAAGAAACCCACAGTGATAAAATAGATGAGATAGATTGGAGAATGTGGTGGGAGGGAAGCATCTTTTTTAGTCATGGTTCTAATGTGAGTGGGGGTGTTGCTATCTTATTTAGAAAGAATATGAACATAAATATTATTTCTAAATGTGAGATAGAAAGAGGTAGGGGTTTAATTGTTCAAGTTGAAATAATGGGTTTGGTTTTTGTATTTATTAATATATATGCCCCAAATAATGGAGTAGAGAGATCTTGCTTTTTTAAGAAGTTAAAGGAACATTTGAAGGATTTTGATAAGAGTACTTTTTTGATATTGGGTGGTGATTGGAATTGTACCTTAGATTTTACCATAGACAGAAATGGAGATGAACCTTATCCTCCATCAGCGGATGTTTTAAGTGCAATTATCAGAGATTACAGTTTAATTGATGTCTGGAGAGAACAGCATATAATGGCGAGACAATATACATGGGTAAAAACCTCCAGAGAACATATTAGTGCTGCAAGATTAGATAGATTTTATATTAATAAGAATATGAATAATAGAGTTTTAAAATCAGTTATTTCCCCAAATGGGTTTACAGATCATCACCTCTGTTTAATTGAAATTAGCCTGAAGAAGTCACAAAGTTTTAGCTCTTATTGGCATTTTAATGTTAAATTATTGTATGATGAAAATTTTTGCGAGAAATTTGAGTTACTGTGGAAAAATTGGAAGCAAAGAAAACATGATTATGACAATATTGTACAGTGGTGGGAAGTTGGAAAAACCCAGATAAGGATGTTTTGTCAAAACTATACTGCTCATACAAATAGTCTAATTAAAAATACAATAAAAGAACTTGAGAAAGATATAGAACAAATTGAAAATAATATAATAGATAGTAATACAGCAGATATGGGAGGGCTGGAAAAAAAAAAGAAGACCCTAAGTAATCTTCTTCATGAACATGCAAAAAGAGCACTAATTAGATCTCGGTTTTCTTTTTTAAAAGATATGGATGCTCCTAGTTCTTTTTTTTTTAACTTGGAAAAAAAAGAAGTAGAAAGAAAACAGATGTTACATCTGAAATACCCTAATGGAACTTTGACAACTGATCCAAGGGAAATGAGGGTAATTGCAAGGGAATTTTATGAAGAACTGTTTAGAGCACAAGAGTGTGACAATGCAAGTATGGATTTTCTGTTGGATGATATGCCTAAACTTAACATCAAACAACGTAAGGAGCTGGACTCTGAGCTAAATATGGAAGAACTGTCTAAAGCAGTTCAGCAACTTTCTGTTGGTCGAACTCCTGGTATTGATGGACTTCCCATAGAATTTTACAGAAAATTCTGGAAGATTATTAATGAAGATGTGATGGAAGTTTATAGAGTGTCTTTTGAAAGAAAAGAGTTACCAACCAGTTGCAAAAGGGCTGTACTTTCATTATTACCTAAGAAAGGAGATCTGGGTCTCCTAAAAAACTGGAGACCAGTTGCACTTTTGTGCACAGATTATAAAATTCTTGCAAAGGTTTTTTCAAATAGACTTAAAGAGTACCTTGGAGATCTAATACAGACAAATCAGACTTATTGTGTTCCTAAAAGAACCATTGTGGACAATCTTTTTCTTTTGAGAGATACCATTGAATTAGCAAATATAGAAAATCAAGATATAGGCATCCTCTCTATTGACCAAGAGAAAGCCTTTGACAGAGTAGACCATTGTTATCTGTTTAAAACACTTAAAGCCTTTGGAATTGGTGATTTTTTTTTATCAGGGGTTAAACTTTTATATACTGGAGCAGTAGCTATGTTAAAGGTGGGCGGAGGATTAAGTAAGCCAGTTTTTATTAATAGAGGAATAAGACAAGGATGTCCTTTATCTGGACAATTATATTGTCTAGCAATTGAACCTCTACTCTGTCAGTTAAGGAAAAATCTGCAAGGCTTTGTGGTCAAAGGTTTTGAAAATAGACCCATAAAAGTATCTGCCTATGCAGATGATATAACTGTTTTTATAAAAACGGAAAATGATTTAATAAGTTTAAAAGAAGGTCTAAACGTTTATGAAAAAGCATCATCTTCAAAGGTTAACTGGAACAA
>NC_137110.1:53155204-53170204 GCF_949357685.1 Gobio gobio | reverse complement strand
TCAGTGATGACCCCTATAGAGATGATGTGTGTCCTGTATGTCAGTGATGATCCCTATAGAGATGATGTGTGTCCTGTATGTCAGTGATGACCCCTATAGAGATGCTGTGTCCTGTATGTCAGTGATGACCCCTATAGAGATGATGTGTGTCCTGTATGTCAGTGATGACCCCTATAGAGATGCTGTGTGTCCTGTATGTCAGTGATGATCCCTATAGAGATGATGTGTGTCCTGTATGTCAGTGATGACCCCTATAGAGATGCTGTGTCCTGTATGTCAGTGATGACCCCTATAGAGATGCTGTGTGTCCTGTATATCAGTGATGACCCCTATAGAGATGCTGTGTGTCCTGTATGTCAGTGATGACCCCAATAGAGATGCTGTGTGTCCTGTATGTCAGTGATGATCCCTATAGAGATGCTGTGTGTCCTGTATGTCAGTGATGACCCCTATAGAGATGCTGTGTGTCCTGTATGTCAGTGATGATCCCTATAGAGATGATGTGTGTCCTGTATGTCAGTGATGACCCCTATAGAGATGCTGTGTCCTGTATGTCAGTGATGACCCCTATAGAGATGCTGTGTGTCCTGTATGTCAGTGATGACCCCTATAGAGATGCTGTGTGTCCTGTATATCAGTGATGATCCCTATAGAGATGCTGTGTGTCCTGTATGTCAGTGATGACCCCTATAGAGATGCTGTGTGTCCTGTATGTCAGTGATTCATTCAAGATTCAAGATTCAAGAGTTTTATTTGTCACATACACAGTTATATACACAATATACAACTGGCAGTGAAATGTAAACAGGTCCGCTCCATGGACAGTGCAAATAACAGTTACAAGAAATTAAATAGAAATAGAATAAAATTAGAATAAAAAGTATTAACATAAGTAGAATTATAAATAAATCAAGTAAAAGATAAAAATAGGAAATAAGATAAAAATAAAAATATAAAAAATATGTGGATATGATAAGTGAGATAAACTGTAGACTTAAAAATAAGTGGTTAACATAAAATATATAATATGTATATATAAAGAAGTATAATGTGCAAGGTTTATTACAGGTTGTTACGCAGTAACAATAGGGACGTAAAGTGCAGTGCAATTGCAGTATGTGGATGTTAATGTTAAAAGACTGTATGTTTATGTGTGTGCGGGGGTGAAGTGAGTCACGTGACTGAGTTCAGGAGTCTGATGGCCTGGGGGAAGAAACTCCTCCTGAGTCTTTCAGTCTTTGCCATCAGGCTACGGAAGCGCTTACCAGATGGCAGCAGGGTGAAGTGAGAGTTTGCAGGGTGATTAATGTCTCTGATGATTTTAGTAGCTCTACCTCTGCAGCGTTTGGTGTAGATGTCCTGCAGAGACGGGAGAGCTGAGCCTGAGATGCGCTCGGATAAGCGCACCACTCTTTGCAGGGCCTTGCAGTCGTGACTGGTGCTGTTCCCGTACCACGCTGTGATGCACTGAGTCAGGACACTTTCTATCGCCCCTCGATAGAAAGTTTTCAGGATGGCTGGTGAAACCCTGAATTTCCTCAGCTGGCGCAGGTGGTACAGTCTTTGCCTGGCTTTTTTCACCTGTGTCTGGATGTGTGTAGTCCAGGTCAGATCCTCGGAGATGTTCACACCCAGGTATTTGAAGCTGCTCACTCTCTCTACCGGTGTCCCGCTGATCATGAGAGGGGAGTATGACCGATGCTGTCTCTTCCTGAAGTCCACAATCAGTTCTTTGGTCTTGTTAACATTCAGAGAGAGACAGTTGTCCTGGCACCATGATGTCAGTTGCTCCACTTCGTCCAAGTATGCCGTCTCATTGTTGTTGGAGATGAGACCCAGGACAACAGTATCATCAGCAAACTTGATGATCGAGGTGGAGCTGTGTGTGGACAAACAGTCATGGGTGTAGAGAGAGTAGAGCAGGGGACTCAGCACACAGCCCTGTGGAGCTCCAACACTCAGGGTGATGGAGGTGGAGGTGAACTGGCCTACTCTCACCGCCTGGGGTCTGCCAGTGAGGAAATCTTCAATCCAGAGGCAGAGAGAAGAATTCAGGCCTAGATCCAGGAGTTTGTGTGTTAGCTTAATGGGAACTATATGATGAACTAATGATGACCCCTATAGAGATGATGTGTCTCCTGTATGTCAGTGATGACCCCTATAGAGATGCTGTGTGTCCTGTATGTCAGTGATGACCCCTATAGAGATGCTGTGTGTCGTGTCCTGTCTGTCAGTGATGACCCTATAGAGATGCGATGACCCTATAGAGATGCTGTGTGTCCTGTGTGTCAGTGATAACCCCAATAGAGATGATGTGTGTCCTGTATGTCAGTGATGACCCCTATAGAGATGCTGTGTGTCCTGTATGTCAGTGATGACCCTATAGAGATGCTGTGTGTCCTGTATGTCAGTGATGACCCCTATAGAGATGCTGTGTGTCCTGTATGTCAGTGATGATCCCTATAGAGATGATGTGTGTCCTGTATGTCAGTGATGACCCCTATAGAGATGCTGTGTGTCCTGTATGTCAGTGATGATCCCTATAGAGATGCTGTGTGTCCTGTATGTCAGTGATGATCCCTATAGAGATGCTGTGTGTCCTGTATGTCAGTGATGACCCCTATAGAGATGCTGTGTGTCCTGTATGTCAGTGATGATCCCTATAGAGATGCTGTGTGTCCTGTATGTCAGTGATGATCCCTATAAAGATGCGGTGTGTCCTGTATGTCAGTGATGACCCCTATAGAGATGCTGTGTGTCCTGTATGTCAGTGATGATCCCTATAGAGATGCTGTGTGTCCTGTATGTCAGTGATGATCCCTATAGAGATGCGGTGTGTCCTGTATGTCAGTGATGACCCTATAGAGATGCTGTGTGTCCTGTATGTCAGTGATGACCCCTATAGAGATGATGTGTGTCCTGTATGTCAGTGATGACCCTATAGAGATGCTGTGTGTCCTGTATGTCAGTGATGACCCCTATAGAGATGATGTGTGTCCTGTATGTCAGTGATGATCCCTATAGAGATGCTGTGTGTCCTGTATGTCAGTGATGACCCCTATAGAGATGCTGTGTGTCCTGTATGTCAGTGATGATCCCTATAGAGATGCTGTGTGTCCTGTATGTCAGTGATGACCCCTATAGAGATGCTGTGTGTCCTGTATGTCAGTGATGACCCCTATAGAGATGCTGTGTGTCCTGTATGTCAGTGATGACCCCCTATAGAGATGCTGTGTGTCCTGTATGTCAGTGATGAACCCTATAGAGATGCTGTGTGTCCTGTATATCAGTGATGACCCCTATAGAGATGCTGTGTGTCCTGTATGTCAGTGATGACCCTATAGAGATGCTGTGTGTCCTGTATGTCAGTGATGACCCCTATAGAGATGCAGTGTGTCCTGTATGTCAGTGATGACCCTATAGAGATGCGATGACCCTATAGAGATGCTGTGTGTCCTGTATGTCAGTGATGATCCCTATAGAGATGCTGTGTGTCCTGTATGTCAGTGATGACCCTATAGAGATGCTGTGTGTCCTGTATGTCAGTGATGACCCCTATAGAGATGCTGTGTCCTGTATGTCAGTGATGACCCTATAGAGATGCCCCCTATAGAGATGATGTGTGTCCTGTATGTCAGTGATGACCCCTATAGAGATGCTGTGTGTCCTGTATGTCAGTGATGACCCCAATAGAGATGCTGTGTACTGTATGTCAGTGATGACCCTATAGAGATGCTGTGTCCTGTATGTCAGTGATGACCCTATAGAGATGCTGTGTGTCCTGTATGTCAGTGATGACCCCTATAGAGATGATGTGTGTCCTGTATGTCAGTGATGACCCTATAGAGATGCTGTGTGTCCTGTATGTCAGTGATGACCCCTATAGAGATGATGTGTGTCCTGTATGTCAGTGATGACCCTATAGAAATGCTGTGTGTCCTGTATGTCAGTGATGACCCCTATAGAGATAATGTGTGTCCTGTATGTCAGTGATGACCCTATAGAGATGCTGTGTGTCCTGTATGTCAGTGCTGACCCTATAGAGATGCTGTGTCCTGTATGTCAGTGATGACCCTATAGAGATGCTGTGTGTCCTGTATGTCAGTGATGACCCCTTATAGAGATGCTGTGTGTCCTGTGTGTCAGTGATGACCCCTATAGAGATGCTGTGTGTCCTGTATGTCAGTGATGACCCCTATAGAGATGCTGTGTGTCCTGTATGTCAGTGATGACCCTATAGAGATGCTGTGTGTCCTGTATGTCAGTGATGACCCTATAGAGATGCTGTGTGTCCTGTATGTCAGTGATGACCCCTATAGAGATGCTGTGTGTCCTGTATGTCAGTGATGATCCCTATAGAGATGCTGTGTGTCCTGTATGTCAGTGATGATCCCTATAGAGATGCTGTGTGTCCTGTATGTCAGTGATGATCCCTATAGAGATGCTGTGTGTCCTGTATGTCAGTGATGACCCCTATAGAGATGCTGTGTGTCCTGTATGTCAGTTATGATCCCTATAGAGATCATGTGTGTCCTGTATGTCAGTGATGATCCCTATAGAGATGCTGTGTGTCCTGTATGTCAGTGATGACCCCTATAGAGATGCTGTGTGTCCTGTATGTCAGTGCTGACCCTATAGAGATGCTGTGTCCTGTATGTCAGTGATGACCCTATAGAGATGCTGTGTGTCCTGTATGTCAGTGATGACCCCTTATAGAGATGCTGTGTGTCCTGTGTGTCAGTGATGACCCCTATAGAGATGCTGTGTGTCCTGTATGTCAGTGATGTCCCCTATAGAGATGCTGTGTGTCCTGTATGTCAGTGATGATCCCTATAGAGATGCTGTGTGTCCTGTATGTCAGTGATGACCCCTATAGAGATGCTGTGTGTCCTGTATGTCAGTGATGACCCCTATAGAGATGCTGTGTGTCCTGTATGTCAGTGATGACCCTATAGAGATGCTGTGTCCTGTATGTCAGTGATGACCCTATAGAGATGCTGTGTGTCCTGTATGTCAGTGATGACCCCTATAGAGATGCTTTTTGTCCTGTATGTCAGTGATGACCCTATAGAAATGCTGTGTGTCCTGTATGTCAGTGACGACCCCTATAGAGATCCTGTGTGTCCTCTATGTCAGTGATGACCCCTATAGAGATGCTGTGTGTCCTGTATGTCAGTGATAACCCCTATAGAGATGCTGTGTGTCCTGTATGTCAGTGATGACCCCAATAGAGATGCTGTGTGTCCTGTATGTCAGTGATGACCCCTATAGAGGTGATGTGTGTCCTGTATGTCAGTGATGACCCCTATAGAGATGCTGTGTGTCCTGTATGTCAGTGATGACCCCTATAGAGATGCTGTGTGTCCTGTATGTCAGTGATGATCCCTATAGAGATGCTGTGTGTCCTGTATGTCAGTGATGACCCCTATAGAGATACTGTGTGTCCTGTATGTTAGTGATGACCCCTATAGAGAGACTGTGTGGCCTGTATGTCAGTGATGATCCCTAGAGATGCTGTGTGTCCTGTATGTCAGTGATAACCCCAATAGAGATGATGTGTGTCCTGTATGTCAGTGATGACCCCTATAGAGATACTGTGTGTCCTGTATGTTAGTGATGACCCCTATAGAGATACTGTGTGTCCTGTATGTTAGTGATGACCCCTATAGAGATGCTGTGTGGCCTGTATGTCAGTGATGATCCCTAGAGATGCTGTGTGTCCTGTATGTCAGTGATAACCCCAATAGAGATGATGTGTGTCCTGTATGTCAGTGATGACCCCTATAGAGATGCTGTGTGTCCTGTATGTCAGTGATAACCCCAATAGAGATGATGTGTGTCCTGTATGTCAGTGATGACCCCTATAGAGATACTGTGTGTCCTGTATGTTAGTGATGACCCCTATAGAGATGCTGTGTGTCCTGTATGTCAGTGATGACCCTATAGAGATGCTGTGTCCTGTATGTCAGTGATGACCCTATAGAGATGCTGTGTGTCCTGTATGTCAGTGATGACCCCTATAGAGATGCTTTTTGTCCTGTATGTCAGTGATGACCCTATAGAAATGCTGTGTGTCCTGTATGTCAGTGACAACCCCTATAGAGATCCTGTGTGTCCTCTATGTCAGTGATGACCCCTATAGAGATGCTGTGTGTCCTGTATGTCAGTGATAACCCCTATAGAGATGCTGTGTGTCCTGTATGTCAGTGATGACCCCAATAGAGATGCTGTGTGTCCTGTATGTCAGTGATGACCCCTATAGAGGTGATGTGTGTCCTGTATGTCAGTGATGACCCCTATAGAGATGCTGTGTGTCCTGTATGTCAGTGATGACCCCTATAGAGATGCTGTGTGTCCTGTATGTCAGTGATGATCCCTATAGAGATGCTGTGTGTCCTGTATGTCAGTGATGACCCCTATAGAGATACTGTGTGTCCTGTATGTTAGTGATGACCCCTATAGAGAGACTGTGTGGCCTGTATGTCAGTGATGATCCCTAGAGATGCTGTGTGTCCTGTATGTCAGTGATAACCCCAATAGAGATGATGTGTGTCCTGTATGTCAGTGATGACCCCTATAGAGATACTGTGTGTCCTGTATGTTAGTGATGACCCCTATAGAGATACTGTGTGTCCTGTATGTTAGTGATGACCCCTATAGAGATGCTGTGTGGCCTGTATGTCAGTGATGATCCCTAGAGATGCTGTGTGTCCTGTATGTCAGTGATAACCCCAATAGAGATGATGTGTGTCCTGTATGTCAGTGATGACCCCTATAGAGATGCTGTGTGTCCTGTATGTCAGTGATAACCCCAATAGAGATGATGTGTGTCCTGTATGTCAGTGATGACCCCTATAGAGATACTGTGTGTCCTGTATGTTAGTGATGACCCCTATAGAGATGCTGTGTGGCCTGTATGTCAGTGATGATCCCTAGAGATGCTGTGTGTCCTGTATGTCAGTGATAACCCCAATAGAGATGCTCTGTGTCCTGTGTGTCAGTGATGATCCCTATAGAGATGATGTGTGTCCTGTATGTCAGTGATAACCCCAATAGAGATGATGTGTGTCCTGTATGTCAGTGATAACCCCAATAGAGATGATGTGTGTCCTGTATGTCAGTGATGACCCCTATAGAGATGCTGTGTGTCCTGTATGTCAGTGATAACCCCAATAGAGATGATGTGTGTCCTGTATGTCAGTGATGACCCCTATAGAGATGCTGTGTGTCCTGTATGTCAGTGATAACCCCAATAGAGATGATGTGTGTCCTGTATGTCAGTGATGATCCCTATAGAGATGCTGTGTGTCCTGTATGTCAGTGATGATCCCTATAGAGATGCTATGTGTCCTGTATGTCAGTGATGATCCCTATAGAGATGCTGTGTGTCCTGTATGTCAGTGATAACCCCAATAGAGATGATGTGTGTCCTGTATGTCAGTGATGACCCCTATAGAGATGCTGTGTGTCCTGTATGTCAGTGATAACCCCAATAGAGATGATGTGTGTCCTGTATGTCAGTGATGATCCCTATAGAGATGCTGTGTGTCCTGTATGTCAGTGATGATCCCTATAGAGATGCTATGTGTCCTGTATGTCAGTGATGATCCCTATAGAGATGATGTGTGTCCTGTATGTCAGTGATAACCCCAATAGAGATGATGTGTGTCCTGTATGTCAGTGATGACCCCTATAGAGATGCTGTGTGTCCTGTATGTCAGTGATAACCCCAATAGAGATGATGTGTGTCCTGTATGTCAGTGATGATCCCTATAGAGATGCTGTGTGTCCTGTATGTCAGTGATGATCCCTATAGAGATGCTATGTGTCCTGTATGTCAGTGATGATCCCTATAGAGATGCTGTGTGTCCTGTATGTCATTGATGACCCCTATAGAGATGATGTGTGTCCTGTATGTCAGTGATGATCCCTATAGAGATGCTGTGTGTCCTGTATTCAATTCAATTCAATTCAAATTTATTTGTATAGCGCTTTTCACAATACACATTGTTTCAAAGCAGCTTCACAGAAAGTGCATTTCATAAATGTACATTGAAAAATGTTAGAAAGAGAATGTTAAAGAAAAATGTTAGGATAAGTTAATCAATCATGTATTATTTTAGGCCATAACAACGCTGGCGTTGAGTCGTCTCTTCACAGGCGTCGAGTCGTCTCATCACAGGGGCATCTGAAGTCTCCATGAGAGGCTGGATACAAACTGGAGCTGATGAACTAGTTACCTCGGGACTAGTGTCCCGAGATAACAACAGAAAAGCAGATGGGAAATAATTAGCATAGCTGCTGTTCAGAATATTAATGCTGTTGGTGCAATTTAACTGTAGTATAAAACTTATTTATAATGTGAATGCTTGGCTAAAGAGATGCGTCTTTAATCTAGTTTTAAACTGGGACAGCGAGTCTGAACCTCGAACAATATCCGGAAGACTATTCCAGAGTTTAGGAGCTAAATGTGAAAATGCCCTCCCTCCTTTAGTGGACTTAGATATCCTAGGAATGACCAGAAGCCTCGAGTTTAGTGATCTTAAAGAGCGCGATGGATTGTAGGGCGATAAAAGATCAGTTAAATACACTGGAGCTAAACCATTTAGGGCTTTATAGGTCAGTAGCAATACTTTGTAATTGATACGGAACTTAATAGGTAACCAGTGTAGAGATGATAAAATTGGTGTTATATGATCATATTTTCTTGACCTAGTAAGAACTCTAGCAGCTGCGTTTTGGACTAACTGTAGCTTGTTTATTGATGATGCAGGACAACCAGCTAATAAAGCATTACAGTAATCTAGTCTCGAGGTCATGAATGCATGAACTAACTTTTCTGCATCAGAAATAGATAGCATGTTACGTAGCTTGGCAATGTTTCTAAGGTGGAAAAATGCCGTTCTTGTAACATATGAAATATGACTTTCGAAAGATAAGTTGCGGTCTAATATAACACCCAGGTCTCTTACTGTAGTGGATAAAGCGACAGGACATCCTTCCAAGTTAAAGTTGTATTGTGAGAGGTTTTGTGGGCAGTTTTTTGGACCAATAAGTAATACCTCCGTTTTATCTGAATTTAATAGCAGAAAATTACATGTCATCCAGTGTTTAATATCATCAACACACGCTGTCAGTTTAGATAATTTAGCGTTTTCATCTGGTCGTGATGAAATATATAATTGAGTGTCATCAGCATAACAGTGGAAATTAATTCCATGTTTTCTTATAATATTACCAAGTGGCAGCATATATATTGAGAATAGCAGAGGGCCTAGCACTGATCCTTGCGGCACCCCATAGTCTACTGACGTTATCTTTGATTTTTCCCCATTTAGACAGACAAAATGGTAGCGGTCTGATAAATACGATCTAAACCAGTTTAATGCCTGTCCCTGAACACCAGTGTAATTTTGAAGTCGATCTAATAGTATTTTATGATCTATAGTATCGAACGCAGCACTAAGATCGAGTAGAACTAGTATTGAGATACAGCCTTGGTCAGAAGCTAGAAGTAAATCATTTGTGATTTTAACGAGCGCGGTTTCTGTGCTGTGATGCTGCCTGAATCCTGATTGAAATTTTTCATAGATATCATTTTCTTGCAAGAAAGAGGACAATTGAGCAGACACAACTTTTTCTAGTATTTTAGACATAAATGGAAGATTTGAAATTGGTCTGTAATTTGCTAGGTTATTATGATCTAATTATGGCTTCTTAATGAGAGGTTTTATGACTGCCAACTTGAATATTCTTGGAACATGACCTAAAGATAAAGACGAGTTAATAATATTGAGAAGAGGCTCTTCCACTACAGGTAACAATTCTTTCAGTAGTTTAGTGGGTATTTGATCTAATAAACATGTTGTTGGTTTAGATGCAATGATAAGTTTATTTAGCTCTTCCTGTCCTATAGTTGTAAAGCGGTGTAGTAATTCTTGAGGGGCGATAATTGCGGTTGAATCATAAGATATCATTAAAGATTGTACATTTACAATTTTGTTTCTGATGCTTTCTATTTTGTCAGCGAAGAAGTTCATAAAATCATTACTACTAAACTGTGACGGAATATTTTGCTCAGGCGATGCTTGTTTATTTGTTAGTCTAGCCACGGTGTTAAATAAAAACCTTGGGTTATTTTGGTTATTTTCTATTAGTTTGCGGAGATGCTCAGCCCTGGCTGCTTTTAGGGCCTTTTTATAACGTGACATACTTTCTTTCCATGCGATTCTAAAGACCTCTAAATTAGTTTGTTTCCATTTACGCTCTAAGTTACGAGTTTCTCTCTTGATAACATGTGTAGCACTGTTGTACCATGGTGCTTTAGTTTTCTCTCTAACCTTTTTCAATCTAATTGGTGCTACAATTTCTAATGTACTAGAGAAAATGGTGCTCATACTGCTAGCCATTTCCTCTAGTTCATCTGTTTGTTTGGGTTCACTGAGCAGCTGAGCCAGATCAGGTAAGCTATTTGAGAATCTATCTATAGTGGTTGGAAGGATTGTTCTGCCTGGTCGATAACGTGGCGCAACATGACAGATTTCAGCAGTACGCAGTATGCAAGTTACCATGTAATGGTCAGTGACATCATCACTTTGCGGTATAATATCTATATCGGTCGGGTTGGTTCCATGTGATATAATTAAATCTAGTGTGTGATTAAGACGATGAGTGGGACCAGTGACGTTTTGCTTAACCCCAAAGGAGTTTAATAGATCTGTAAACGCAGCCCCTAACGCGTCATTTGTGTTATCTACGTGTATGTTAAAATCTCCAACAATTAATGCTTTATCGACGTTGACCAATAGATCTGAGAGAAAGTCTGCAAACTCTTTTAGGAAAGCAGCATAGGGCCCTGGAGGTCTATATACAGTAGCTAAGGCTAGAGATAATACAGATTTCTTTCTTACATCTAATAGCGTAACATTTAGCACTAGTACTTCAAATGAATTAAACCTGTGACCTGTTTTCTGAGTAACATTTAGAATATCTCTATAGATTGTTGCAACACCGCCGCCACGACCAATCAGACGGGGCTCATGCTTATAACAGTATCCTGGCGGAGTAGACTCATTTAGACCGAAATAATCATTTGGCTTAAGCCAGGTTTCAGTAAGCCAAAATACATCGAAACTATTATCTGTGACCATTTCATTTACAATAACCGCCTTAGGTGTGAGCGATCTAATGTTTAGAAGACCTAGTTTTAGAAATTGTTTTTGTTCACTAATATTGCGATTTTCTGGTTTAATCACAATTAGATTTTTCCTAGATCCTACAGTAGATTTAATGTTTGACCTCACTAAACGAGGAATAGACACAGTTTCTATATAATGTTCTACATTGGTACTTATGTCAATTAAGTTAGGACAGCAAATACTGTGATTTGGACTTTGACTTACTAGTCATATGATGGCGGTGTGCAGCGCTCTGGAGATGTTGTTCGACAGAAGAGCCGCTCCGATTCTGCTGGGGTGAAGGTATGACCTGTATGACCCCTATAGAGATGACGTGTGTCCTGTATGTCAGTGATGATCCATATAGAGATGTTGTGTGTCCTGTATGTCAGTGATGATCCCTATAGAGATGCTGTGTGTCCTGTATGTCAGTGATGACCCCAATAGAGATGATGTGTGTCCTGTATGTCAGTGATGATCCATATAGAGATGATGTGTGTCCTGTATGTCAGTGATGATCCATATAGAGATGCTGTGTGTCCTGTATGTCAGTGATGATCCCTATAGAGATGCTGTGTGTCCTGTATGTCAGTGATGACCCCAATAGAGATGATGTGTGTCCTGTATGTCAGTGATGACCCCTATAGAGATGCTGTGTGTCCTGTATGTCAGTGATGATCCCTATAGAGATGCTGTGTGTCCTGTATGTCAGTGATGACCCCTATAGAGATGTTGTGTGTCCTGTATGTCAGTGATGACCCCTATAGAGATGCTGTGTGTCCTGTATGTCAGTGATGACCCCTATAGAGATGTTGTGTGTCCTGTATGTCAGTGATGACCCCTATAGAGATGCTGTGTGTCCTGTATGTCAGTGATGACCCCTATAGAGATGTTGTGTGTCCTGTATGTCAGTGATGACCCCTATAGAGATGCTGTGTGTCCTGTATGTCAGTGATGATCCCTATAGAGATGCTGTGTGTCCTGTATGTCAGTGATGACCCCTATAGAGATGATGTGTGTCCTGTATGTCAGTGATGATCCCTATAGAGATGCTGTGTGTCCTGTATGTCAGTGATAACCCCAATAGAGATGCTGTGTGTCCTGTATGTCAGTGATGATCCCTATAAAGATGATGTGTGTCCTGTATGTCAGTGATGATCCCTATAGAGATGCTGTGTGTCCTGTATGTCAGTGATAACCCCAATAGAGATGCTGTGTGTCCTGTATGTCAGTGATGACCCCTATAGAGATGATGTGTGTCCTGTATGTCAGTGATGACCCCTATAGAGATGCTGTGTGTCCTGTATGTCAGTGATAACCCCAATAGAGATGATGTGTGTCCTGTATGTCAGTGATGACCCCTATAGAGATGCTGTGTGTCCTGTATGTCAGTGATGATCCCTATAGAGATGCTGTGTGTCCTGTATGTCAGTGATGACCCCTATAGAGATGTTGTGTGTCCTGTATGTCAGTGAAGACCCCTATAGTGATGCTGTGTGTCCTGTATGTCAGTGATAACTCCTATAGAGATGATGTGTGTCCTGTATGTCAGTGATAACCCCAATAGAGATGATGTGTGTCCTGTATGTCAGTGATGACCCCTATAGAGATGCTGTGTGTCCTGTATGTCAGTGATGATCCCTATAGAGACGCTGTGTGTCCTGTATGTCAGTGATGACCCCTATAGAGATGATGTGTGTCCTGTATGTCAGTGATGACCCCTAAAGAGATGATGTGTGTCCTGTATGTCAGTGATGATCCCTAAAGAGATGATGTGTGTCCTGTATGTCAGTGATGATCCCTATAGAGATGATGTGTGTCCTGTATGTCAGTGATGACCCCTATAGAGATGCTGTGTGTCCTGTATGTCAGTGATGACCCCTATAGAGAATGTGTGTCCTGTATGTCAGTGATGACCCCTATAAAGATGCTGTGTGTCCTGTATGTCAGTGATGACCCCTATAAAGATGCTGTGTGTCCTGTATGTCAGTGATGACCCCTATAGAGATGATGTGTGTCCTGTATGTCAGTGATGACCCCTATAAAGATGCTGTGTGTCCTGTATGTCAGTGATGACCCTATAGAGATGCTGTGTGTCCTGTATGTCAGTGATGTCCCCTATAGAGATGCTGTGTGTCCTGTATGTCAGTGATAACCCCTATAGAGATGATATGTGTCCTGTATGTCAGTGATGACCCCTATAAAGATGCTGTGTGTCCTGTATGTCAGTGATGATCCCTATAGAGATGATGTGTGTCCTGTATGTCAGTGATGACCCCTATAAAGATGCTGTGTGTCCTGTATGTCAGTGATAACCCCTATAGAGATGATGTGTGTCCTGTATGTCAGTGATGACCCCTATAAAGATGCTGTGTGTCCTGTATGTCAGTGATGATCCCTATAGAGATGCTGTGTGTCCTGTATGTCAGTGATGATCCCTATAGAGATGCTGTGTGTCCTGTATGTCAGTGATGATCCCTATAGAGATGCTGTGTGTCCTGTATGTCAGTGATGATCCATATAGAGATGCTGTGTGTCCTGTATGTCAGTGATGATCCCTATAGAGATGATGTGTGTCCTGTATGTCAGTGATGATCCCTATAGAGATGCTGTGTGTCCTGTATGTCAGTGATAACCCCAATAGAGATGCTCTGTGTCCTGTATGTCAGTGATGACCCCTATAGAGATGCTGTGTGTCCTGTATGTCAGTGATGACCCCATAGAGATGCTGTGTGTCCTGTATGTCAGTGATGACCCCTATAGAGATGCTGTGTGTCCTGTATGTCAGTGATGACCCCTATAGAGATGATGTGTGTCCTGTATGTCAGTGATGACCCCTATAGAGATGATGTGTGTCCTGTATGTCAGTGATGACCCCTATAAAGATGCTGTGTGTCCTGTATGTCAGTGATGACCCTATAGAGATGCTGTGTGTCCTGTATGTCAGTGATGTCCCCTATAGAGATGCTGTGTGTCCTGTATGTCAGTGATAACCCCTATAGAGATGATATGTGTCCTGTATGTCAGTGATGACCCCTATAAAGATGCTGTGTGTCCTGTATGTCAGTGATGATCCCTATAGAGATGATGTGTGTCCTGTATGTCAGTGATGACCCCTATAAAGATGCTGTGTGTCCTGTATGTCAGTGATAACCCCTATAGAGATGATGTGTGTCCTGTATGTCAGTGATGACCCCTATAAAGATGCTGTGTGTCCTGTATGTCAGTGATGATCCCTATAGAGATGCTGTGTGTCCTGTATGTCAGTGATGATCCCTATAGAGATGCTGTGTGTCCTGTATGTCAGTGATGATCCCTATAGAGATGCTGTGTGTCCTGTATGTCAGTGATGATCCATATAGAGATGCTGTGTGTCCTGTATGTCAGTGATGATCCCTATAGAGATGATGTGTGTCCTGTATGTCAGTGATGATCCCTATAGAGATGCTGTGTGTCCTGTATGTCAGTGATAACCCCAATAGAGATGCTCTGTGTCCTGTATGTCAGTGATGACCCCTATAGAGATGCTGTGTGTCCTGTATGTCAGTGATGACCCCATAGAGATGCTGTGTGTCCTGTATGTCAGTGATGACCCCTATAGAGATGCTGTGTGTCCTGTATGTCAGTGATGACCCCTATAGAGATGATGTGTGTCCTGTATGTCAGTGATGACCCCTATAGAGATGCTGTGTGTCCTGTATGTCAGTGATGACCCCTATAGAGATGCTGTGTGTCCTGTATGTCAGTGATGACCCCTATAGAGATGCTGTGTGTCCTGTATGTCAGTGATGACCCTATAGAGATGCTGTGTGTCCTGTATGTC
>NC_137110.1:53075204-53147704 GCF_949357685.1 Gobio gobio | reverse complement strand
GGTTTCCGGTTGAACGTCATGTTTCCTGGAAACGGTGTGCACCGGTGTGCAACGGGTTTGAGATGCGTTTTTTCTCGTTTGGTGGGTGTGTCAAATATGTCAGTCCAATCAGCAGCAACATGTATATAAACCACGCGGTATTAAAGAGATAGCTCACACAATGGGTCCAAGTGAAGATGTTTACATGTGTCCGCTGCAGCTCAGTATACACAACAATTGAAGATATTAGAATGTCGTAAGAGAATATATATATATATATAATCAACATGATGATGTATTTATTTATATATTTAGCTTCATTGCAAGGCAAGTTTATTTATATACCAAATTTCATATATGGTAATTGCTTGATATAAAGTGAGAAAGAAAATAAGCTATTAAAAAAGTAAGAACTAGAAATAAAATGATTTAAATTAGAATTGATTACCAGGAGATTAAAAAGTTAAATAAATGTGATTGGGGTGTTGTCATTTATTCTGGATGGCAAGGGAAGTGATTGCATGTATTTTGCAGTATTAAACACGTATTTATATCGATTTTATCAGGCTCCGAAAATTCCTTAAAAAGAACACAAAGAATGGCCTTCTCGGCTGCCATAGTTACAACTCTTGCGTCAACAGAACAGGGTGTTCAACGCAGCACCGTTACCGTTTAAAAAACGTTTTGCAATGTTTTGTCGTGGCTGAACGCAGCCCAGATCACATGTTCAGAGAGCAGCCTCTTTATAAACCACAGATATGAGTTTTAAACAACTACATTCTCACCTGGAAAACTCTTAATACTACATTGTCACACATTAACAGTAATATTTGAACTGTGTGAACACAGCCCATGTCAGCCATTTCTCAACGAGACGAGCCGCTGGCAGAAGCCCCGCCCATGAGTCACCACGCGGATTCGCGTTTATTGTGAAGCGTCCAACTTCGCATGAATAGCGTGATTTATTTGCGTCCGGTGTGAACAGTAAGAGCTGTGTGAGATCTTTATTTGATGGATCTGTTTTCTAACAGCTGCTGGCTGGATTGTCAAGAGGAGCAGAAACCGCCGCTAACATCTGAAGATCTGAGATCGCTTTGAGACGATCATCAGCGGCTCCAGATATCATGACTTCCCAAAGCCATTCAGGTGCGTGTCTTATGATTCTGACCACATCTCCTGCTCTGACCAGAGGTGGACAGTAACTACATTTACTTGAGTATCTGTACTTTCCTTGAGTAGTATTGTTTCTGGAAACTTATGACTTTTACTTCACTACATTTGAAAGACAAATATCGTAATTTTTACTCCACTACATTTTTATCAAGGTCCTCGAAGTAGAAAGTCGTAGCCGCTTTGAAAGTCAGAGGATGATTTGTTTTCTTCTTTAAAACGGGATTTGTTTTTTTTTGCAGACAGTCTATCAGTAATCTCTCTTGTAGGATCTCATCAATGATTTCCAAGTATTTTTTGAACACCAATCAATTGATGGCAAAATAGAAGGCGGCAGTTCCCAGACGCAGAACCATAGTCATACTTAAAAGTTAAAATTCAGAAGAGCAGACGTGGATAAGTGTGAAAGTGCACAGAAAGCTGCCTCTCAGACGCCAGACCACAAGAGCTGAGGTTTAGTCTATTGAATCTACTAAAATCTTATTATAGTTAATTAAAACTAAAACAATTCAGATGCCTAAAATGTTATAATCAAAAGACTGACTAAAACTAAATCAAAATTTGCTGTCAAAAAGAACACTGGTATGAAATATGGTCGGTCAAATGATTTTTATAGATTTACCCGCCAAGTTGCGATAGCCTTGTGGATACAGCGCTAACACATAGCTAAAGTTCCACATTGATGTTAGTTAGCATGCAAAAGCGTAGTTGGGCTAATAAAGTCCTTTCAGAAATATGTTTTACATAATCCTGTCAAATAAACACAATGTAGAAACCTTTCTTTTCTAGTATGATTTTGACTTTGATACGAGCTTTGTAACTTTTAAACAAGTATTTAAATGAGGTATGCTAGCATGTCACCCATGATGGAACAGTGTGCATTCATACAGCAATGCAGCAATAATAAAATAATGCGTTTACTTTTACTTTTGATACTTAAGTACTTTTAAAAGCAAGTACTTCTGTACTTTTACTTAAGTAAAAATCTATCTTTACAACTTTCACTTGTAATGGAGTAATATTTAACCAGTAGTATTTTTACTTTTCCTCAAGTAATGGAGTTGTGTACTTTGTCCCCCTCTGAGATGAGCAGTGATGTCATCTTCTGGCCTGAGCGTCAGTAATCCAGGATTGGTTTAATGATGTAATGGGTTTCCACACAGATCATCCGTTCTCACCCTCACACACACTCATCTGTGTTACACTTCACTTACACTGCTGTAGTTCAATAATAAAGCATGTTAATGTGTGTGTGTGTGTGTGGTTCATTATGAGTGTTTGGATCTGCTCAGGTGTTTGTAAAAAATCCTTTCGGCTTGTGAATATTTAATGAGCATTTTATGAAGTGACAGATCATGTTATTCTCATTTTATTGAAGATTTTTTTCCTCTTCATTATTTTTCAGTTTCTGAGAAACGTTTCTGGGTTAGACGTTTAACACTCACGTACACACACAGGACATTTCACTGCATGATATTCATAATGATATTCATAATGATATTCATAATGCCTGCAGTTATAGTTTATCTTCGCATTCTGCTCATCGTTTGATGTCTCGTCTTCTGTCCAGTCAGCTTTATTTCTGAAGCGCTTTATACTAGATTTCACAAAAGCTTTAAAGTAATAAACAGGAAAGTTATGATCAAAGAGTTCAATAACTGTAAAGTTCACGAGTTGAGCTCTAAACGTGATGTACAGTGTGAAACTCCTCAGGCGGGTCAGAGGTCAGAGGTCAGGTCAGGATTGGTATCATTCAGAATATGTCCTTGTACAACCCCAAATCAGAAAAAGTTGGGACAGTATGGAAAATGCAAATAAAAAAAAGAAGAAGTTTACTTTGTTTAAAGTTTACTAAATTTACTTTGACTTGTATTTCATTGCAGACAATATGAACACAAAATATTTCATGTTTTGTCTGGTCAACTTCATGTCATTTGTAAATATGCATCCTTTCCTGTCATTCAGACCTGCAACACATTTCAAAAAAAGTTGGGACAGGAGCAATTTAGGGCTAGTAATGAGGTAAAATGGTTAAATAATGATGTGATTTGAAACAGGTGATGCAAACAGGTTACTGTAATTATGATTTGGTACAAAAGCAGCATCCAAGAAAGGTCTAATCCTTTAGGAGCAAAGATGGGCCGAGGATCGCCAGTTTGCCAACAAATACGTGAGAAAATTATTGAAATGTTTAAAAACAATGTTCCTCAAAGAAAGATAGGAAGAGATTTGGATATTTCACATTCAACAGTGCATAACATAATTAAAAGATTCAAGGAATCTGGTGGAATTTGAGGTTGACCAGACAAAACATGAAATATTTTGTGTTCATATTGTCTACAATGAAATACAAGTCAAAGTAAATTTAGAAATCACTTCTTTTTTTTTTTTGCGTTTTCCATACTGTCCCAACTTTTTCTGATTTGGGGTTGTAGATCAAGTTGTTCTGTATATTTGTCATTCGGTATTCGTGGTGATCAACCAGTAAATCTAACGCTAGCTCAGCAGTCGTATTGATCTTTTGCTGGATTACCTGTTCATGATGGGATGTTCCATCATTCCTCAGGGTTCCCGAGCGCTCAGACTCGTTCTGATCTGTTTCTCATGTTTATATTTATCTGAGCCTCACTTCAGGACTGCAGCTAAACTCAGTGATATTTATAGATTCTGCACGAGCGCTGGACAAACAAATGTGCCGATTGTTTCTGTCCCTCCAGACGGCCGCAGATCCCCCAGATCCCCCATCTGACTCCCGCTCGTCTCACATCTGTTCCCAGCGCCTGAGTGTTCACATCACGCATGGAAGCTCGCTGATTTTAATTGCAATCGCTCCAGACAAACAAAAGAGCGAAGCGAGCCAGCGGGAGAGGGAGATACTGGATGTTCTGCCAACATCCAATTACAGTCTACACAGGAACTGTCACTGCCATCCCACCTTTTGACATTTCAGGCATTTGTCTGTGTCCATTCGGGACACTGATGTAAAGATCCTAATGATATTGCGTCTAATGAAAGTGATGATGCGGTATGTTCCCAATTTTGCCTAATTGGCACTTTCAGAAGTCCATTCATTTTTCCGTGTTTTCGTGTCTCTCCGTGGCTTTTGGCTGCTGAAGCGTTCGTGAATAGCCATGATCGTCACCTGACAATAATCTCTTTACTAGTTTTCAGCTCATTTTCTTGTATATGTCATGATTGTTGAGACGGACACTTCCTTTCTAGTCATGAATGAATAAAAGATCGTTTTACACACACTTCAGGAGGTTGGCAGTAGAAATACGGGACATTCATACTAAACTTCTCTTGCGCTGTATAAACACTGATTTCTACAGGAGTGTCCAAACCCTTCTGGAAGCGACGCCGCTTCCCGTAATGAAAGAGTCCCCGAATCGACTGCAGCGATCCACACGGTGTCAGAAACAGATCACATGTTGTCTTCAGAATCCGCTTCTCTAACAGGAGGAGTTCTGGGGGTATTTTTAGACAGTGGGTATCTAGGAGACCCGTCCACCATGACCACAGCATCAGGACGGATGGCCACCTTCCTCTGGTTCTGCAAACACCAGCTCTCAGGTTAATGTGCAGTCAAAGCCTCTGGTGTACAGATGTTGCTGTGGACGAGAGCAGCTGTCAGTCTTCGGCTGAATGTTTGTGTTGGGAATTGCCTTTTTTGCATGTCACTTAGGAACCTCGACTCTGTTGTGCTGTCATTTTCATGACTACATTAAGGCTGACCTGTCGTTTTATTGTCCTGTGGTTTTCTGAAGGTGCTCTGCTCTATGAAGCGGAGCTCAGGTTTCATGTCTGTTGCTGTGTGGGGTGAGGCATAACCACAGCTCTCTTATCGAGGTAGTACTCCAACACATCGCCATGCAAAGTGATCCATTTAGTCATCTTGGTTTAAATAACCACAGCATATCAGTTTCATGTATCAATTTCAGGCTGTGCGTGTTCCTCATATGAGCTTGAGCTTAGCATTTCCCATGCAAATCCAGTGCTTTAGTCTGTGTGGCCTGAGCGGCGACTAATGCAGGAAAATAATGTGCTTTTGATCAATCTATGGCTCTCCTCAGATTGATTATTAAAGGGTTAGTTCAGCCAAAACTGTAAATTGTGTCATTAATGACTGAGCCTCATGTGGTTGGACACCCGTCAGACCTCTGTTCATCTTCAGACACAAATGAAGATATTTTAGTGTAAATCTGATGCTCTGAAAGGCCTCCATTGGCTCAATGCACTTTACACTCTCAAGACCCTTAAAAGACACTAAAGACTAAAGTTACAAAGTCCATCTCACTACAGCGGCTCTACAATAACTTTATGAAGACGAGAATAGTTTCTGTGCGCAAAAAAACCCTAAATAACGACGTATATAGTGATGACGATTTCAAAACACGGCATCATGAAGCTTCGAAGCGTTATGAATCAGTGAGTCGAATCATGATTCGGATCGTGTGTCAAACCGCTGAAATCATGTGACTTTGGCGATTCAAGTCTTGAGAGTGTAAAGTTGAGCCAATGGAGGCCTTTCAGAGCATCAGATTTACACTAAAATATCTACATTTGTGTCTGAAGATGAACGGAGGTCTGACGGGTGTCCAACCACATGAGGCTCAGTCATTAATGACACAATTTACAGTTTTGGGTGAACTAATCCTTTAATATGAAGCTGTATATGGTGGCAGGGATCATCGTCATCATCAGCTGGTCTGGGGTCAGATCTCTCTAGCTGCTCCTCCTGCTGACCGTCTGTCACTCGTTCTGATGTTCTCTTGGCCGTTCCTGCACTGACCATCAGGATGACGGGACATTCTGTGTTACAAGAAGTTTAGCCTTTTTTAATGCACTATAATCACACATGCATAACCCTGACATGCCCATTTACCTTGTTCAGACCAGTAGATAAGTGCCTTTATTCCTACAGCGCTTTATTCAGGACAGACCGTTTCACAGAGATAGCAGGAGAATGATGCGCTTCGGCTGTTGGTCAGTTCTGTTGTAAAGATTATCAGTTATTAAATATTTCATTTCATCTATAAAGCAGTTCTGCACAGACGTAGTCCAGCTCAGCTCAGTTCATACAGCAGCGGCAGATCAATAATATTGTTGAATATTACAACCCCAAATCAGAAAAAGTTGGGACAGTATGGAAAACGCAAAAAAAAAGAAAGAAGTGATTTCTAAATTTACTTTGACTTGTATTTCATTGCAGACAATATGAACACAAAATATTTCATGTTTTGTCTGGTCAACTTCATGTCATTTGTAAATATGCATCCTTTCCTGTCATTCAGACCTGCAACACATTTCAAAAAAAGTTGGGACAGGAGCAATTTAGGGCTAGTAATGAGGTAAAATAGTTAAATAATGATGTGATTTGAAACAGGTGATGTCAACAGGTGATTGTAATTATGATTTGGTACAAAAGCAGCATCCAAGAAAGGTCTAATCCTTTAGGAGCAAAGATGGGCCGAGGATCGCCAGTTTGCCAACAAATACGTGAGAAAATTATTTAAATGTTTAAAAACAATGTTCCTCAAAGAAAGATAGGAAGAGATTTGGATATTTCACATTCAACAGTGCATAACATAATTAAAAGATTCAAGGAATCTGGAGGAATTTCAGTGCGTAAAGGACAAGGGCGCAAGCCTAAGCTGAACAACCGTGATCTCCGATCCCTCAGGCGGCACTGCATCAAGAATCGTCATCATCTAGAAGCCATATCACCACATGGGCTCAGGACTACTTTGGCAAACCTTTGTCAAGTACCACAATACGTAGTTACATCCACAAATGCCAGTTAAAACTGTACTGTGCCAAAAGGAAGCCCTATGTTAACAGTGTCCAGAAGCGCCGTCGACTTCTCTGGGCTCGAGGCATCTGGGATGGACCATCACACAGTGGAAACGTGTACTGGGCTCAGATGAATCAGTATTTTTTGGGAGGAATGGACGCCGTGTGCTCCGGACCAAAGAAGAAAAGGATCATCCAGACTGTTACCAGCAACAAGTCCAGAAGCCAGGGTCTGTCATGGTATGGGGTTGTGTCAGTGCCCTTGGCAAAGGTAACTTGCACTTCTGTGAAGGCTCCATTAATGCTGAAAAGTACATAGAGATTTTGGAGCATAATATGCTGCCTTCAAGAAGACATCTTTTCCAGGGACGTCCATGCATATTTCAACAAGACAATGCAAAAGCACATTCTGCACACATTCTGCAGTCCTGGCTGTGGAGGAAGAGGGTTCGGGTACTTGACTGGCCTGCCTCAGTCCCGACCTGTCTCCAATAGAGAATGTGGACAACGAAGACCCCGAACTGTTGCCCACCTTAAGACTTGTTTGCAGGAAGAATGGGACAAAATTACACCTGAAACACTTCATCACTTGGTGTCTTCAGTCCCTAAACGTCTTTTAAGTGTTGTGAAAAGGAATGGCAACATTACAAAGTGGTAAATGCTTTACTGTCCCAACTTATTTTGAAATGTGTTGCAGGTCTGAATGACAGGAAAGGATGCATATTTACAAATGACATGAAGTTGACCAGACAAAACATGAAATATTTTGTGTTCATGTTGTCTGCAATGAAATACAAGTCAAAGTAAATTTAGAAATCACTTCTTTTGTTTTTTGTTTTTTTGCGTTTTCCATACTGTCCCAACTTTTTCTGATTTGGGGTTGTAAAATGGGATTGGCTTTTTCTGGGTGGAGGAAGTGGGCTTGTTTGGGCCCTGCTGTTTCACGCTTTATGCTAACATTGAACTCCCTGCTAACCCTAACCCATCAGCAGCCTGTTGTTATGAACCGTACAGTTTTCCTAACGCATGGCCTCATCCCTCATGGACCTGGAGACGCCAGCGGATCTGAGCTGCACCTGGGCTCTGGCCTTCTATAAATACACACACACATATAAACAGAATTCCCTGATGCGTGCGGCTGTGATCGGCCTAATTACAGGAACACCAAGCCGTTTCCAGGGGTTTTCTAGACCTTAGAAATTTCCTCAAATGGAGCTTGTGGAGGATTTGCAGCCCTGGGGAATCGCCTGTTATTCTTCTCCCGATCTGGACAGAAGCCGAGTCGGATGAGCTGGGAATATCACGGTCCAGATATTAAACTGAGAATGAAGGAGAATGTGTGTGTGCGTGCATGATGACTCCCACTGTATGGCTTCACAACGCTCCATCCATCCCTCCATCCCTCCATCCCTCCATCCCTCCCTCTGGTTATTTATAGCCGTGTCTTGCTGTGTTCGGCTGCTGTGAAGAAGTGGAAAGCCTTTTCATGTTCTCTGTAATTACCATCTGCTGCAGGAGGGGGGGGGGGGGGGGGGGGTCTGCTTTACTCCTCGTTTACACTGTTATTTACCACACTACCGCTTTACTCCTCGTTTACACTGTTATTACCACACTACTGCTTTACTCCTCGTTTACACTGTTATTTACCACACTACTGCTTTACTCCTCGTTTACACTGTTATTTACCACACTACTGCTTTACTCCTCGTTTACACTGTTATTTACCACACTACTGCTTTACTCCTCGTTTACACTGTTATTAACCACACTACTGCTTTACTCCTCGTTTACACTGTTATTTACCACACTACTGCTTTACTCCTCGTTTACACTGTTATGTACCTCACTACTGCTTTACTCCTCGTTTACACTGTTATTACCACACTACTGCTTTACTCCTCGTCTACACTGTTATTTACCACACTACTGCTTTACTCCTCGTTTACACTGTTATGTACCTCACTACTGCTTTACTCCTCGTTTACACTGTTATTTACCACACTACTGCTTTACTCCTCGTTTACACTGTTATGTACCTCACTACTGCTTTACTCCTCGTTTACACTGTTATTTACCACACTACCGCTTTACTCCTCGTTTACACTGTTATTACCACACTACTGCTTTACTCCTCGTTTACACTGTTATTTACCTCACTACTGCTTTACTCCTTGTTTACACTGTTATTTACCACACTACTGCTTTACTCCTTGTTTACACTGTTATTTACCTCACTACTGCTTTACTCCTCGTTTACACTGTTATTTACCACACTACTGCTTTACTCCTCGTTTACACTGTTATTTACCACACTACTGCTTTACTCCTCGTTTACACTGTTATTTACCACACTACTGCTTTACTCCTCGTTTACACTGTTATTTACCACACTACCGCTTTACTCCTCGTTTACACTGTTATTTACCACACTACTGCTTTACTCCTCGTTTACACTGTTATTTACCTCACTACTGCTTTACTCCTTGTTTACACTGTTATTTACCACACTACTGCTTTACTCATCGTTTACACTGTTATTTACCACACTTCCGCTTTACTCCTCGTTTACACTGTTATTTACCACACTACTGCTTTACTCCTCGTTTACACTGTTATTTACCTCACTACTGCTTTACTCCTCGTTTACACTGTTATTTACCACACTGCTGCTTTACTACTCGTTTACACTGTTATTTACCACACTACTGCTTTACTCCTTGTTTACACTGTTATTTACCTCACTACTGCTTTACTCCTCGTTTACACTGTTATTTACCTCACTACTGCTTTACTCCTCGTTTACACTGTTATTTACCACACTACTGCTTTACTCCTCATTTACACTGTTATTTACCACACTACCGCTTTACTCCTCGTTTACACTGTTATTTACCACACTACTGCTTTACTCCTCGTTTACACTGTTATTTACCACACTACTGCTTTACTCCTCGTCTACACTGTTATTTACCTCACTACTGCTTTACTCCTTGTTTACACTGTTATTTACCTCACTACTGCTTTACTCCTTGTTTACACTGTTATTTACCACACTACTGCTTTACTCCTCGTTTACACTGTTATTTACCACACTACTGCTTTACTCCTCGTTTACACTGTTATTTACCACACTACCGCTTTACTCCTCGTTTACACTGTTATTTACCTCACTACTGCTATACTCCTCGTTTACACTGTTGTTTACCACACAACTGCTTTACTCCTCGTTTACACTGTTATTTACCTCACTACTGCTTTACTACCGCTTTACTCCTCGTTTACACTGTTATTACCACACTACTGCTTTACTCCTTGTTTACACTGTTATTTACCTCACTACTGCTTTACTCCTTGTTTACACTGTTATTTACCACACTACTGCTTTACTCCTCGTTTACACTGTTATTTACCACACTACTGCTTTACTCCTCGTTTACACTGTTATTTACCACACTACCGCTTTACTCCTCGTTTACACTGTTATTTACCTCACTACTGCTATACTCCTCGTTTACACTGTTGTTTACCACACAACTGCTTTACTCCTCGTTTACACTGTTATTTACCTCACTACTGCTTTACTACCGCTTTACTCCTCGTTTACACTGTTATTACCACACTACTGCTTTACTCCTCGTTTACACTGTTATTTACCTCACTACTGCTATACTCCTCGTTTACACTGTTATTAACCACACTACTGCTTTACTCCTCGTTTACACTGTTATTTACCACACTACTGCTTTACTCCTTGTTTACACTGTTATTTACCACACTACTGCTTTACTCCTTGTTTACACTGTTATTTACCACACTACTGCTTTACTCCTCGTTTACACTGTTATTTACCACACTACCGCTTTACTCCTCGTTTACACTGTTATTACCACACTACTGCTTTACTCCTCGTTTACACTGTTATTTACCTCACTACTGCTATACTCCTCGTTTACACTGTTATTAACCACACTACTGCTTTACTCCTCGTTTACACTGTTATTTACCACACTACTGCTTTACTCCTCGTTTACACTGTTATTTACCACACTACTGCTTTACTCCTTGTTTACACTGTTATTTACCACACTACTGCTTTACTCCTTGTTTACACTGTTATTTACCTCACTACTGCTTTACTCCTCATTTACACTGTTATTTACCACACTACTGCTTTACTCCTCGTTTACACTGTTATTTACCACACTACTGCTTTACTCCTTGTTTACACTGTTATTTACCACACTACTGCTTTACTCCTCGTTTACACTGTTATTTACCACACTACCGCTTTACTCCTCGTTTACACTGTTATTAACCACACTACTGCTTTACTCCTCGTTTACACTGTTATTAACCACACTACTGCTTTACTCCTCGTTTACACTGTTATTTACCACACTACTGCTTAACTCCTTGTTTACACTGTTATTTACCACACTATTGCTTTACTCCTTGTTTACACTGTTATTTACCACACTACTGCTTTACTCCTCGTTTACACTGTTATTTACCTCACTACTGCTTTACTCCTTGTTTACACTGTTATTTACCACACTACTGCTTTACTCCTCGTTTACACTGTTATTTACCACACTACTGCTTAACTCCTTGTTTACACTGTTATTTACCACACTACCGCTTTACTCCTCGTTTACACTGTTATTTACCACACTACTGCTTTACTCCTCGTTTACACTGTTATTTACCTCACTACTGCTTTACTCCTTGTTTACACTGTTATTTACCTCACTACTGCTTTACTCCTCGTTTACACTGTTATTTACCACACTACTGCTTTACTCCTCGTTTACACTGTTATTTACCTCACTACTGCTTTACTCCTCGTTTACACTGTTATTTACCTCACTACTGCTTTACTCCTTGTTTACACTGTTATTTACCTCACTACTGCTTTACTCCTCGTTTACACTGTTATTTACCACACTACTGCTTTACTCCTCGTTTACACTGTTATTTACCTCACTACTGCTTTACTCCTTGTTTACACTGTTATTTACCACACTACCGCTTTACTCCTCGTTTACACTGTTATTTACCACACTACTGCTTTACTCCTCGTTTACACTGTTATTTACCTCACTACTGCTTTACTCCTTGTTTACACTGTTATTTACCACACTACTGCTTTACTCCTCGTTTACACTGTTATTTACCACACTACCGCTTTACTCCTCGTTTACACTGTTATTTACCACACTACTGCTTTACTCCTCGTTTACACTGTTATTTACCTCACTACTGCTTTACTCCTTGTTTACACTGTTATTTACCACACTACTGCTTTACTCCTCGTTTACACTGTTATTTACCTCACTACTGCTTTACTCCTCGTTTACACTGTTATTTACCTCACTACTGCTTTACTCCTTGTTTACACTGTTATTTACCACACTACTGCTTTACTCCTCGTTTACACTGTTATTTACCACACTACTGCTTTACTCCTCGTTTACACTGTTATTTACCACACTACCGCTTTACTCCTCGTTTACACTGTTATTTACCTCACTACTGCTATACTCCTCGTTTACACTGTTGTTTACCACACAACTGCTTTACTCCTTGTTTACACTGTTATTTACCACACTACCGCTTTACTCCTCGTTTACACTGTTATTTACCACACTACCGCTTTACTCCTCGTTTACACTGTTATTAACCACACTACTGCTTTACTCCTCGTTTACACTGTTATTAACCACACTACTGCTTTACTCCTCGTTTACACTGTTATTAACCACACTACTGCTTTACTCCTCGTTTACACTGTTATTTACCACACTACTGCTTTACTCCTTGTTTACACTGTTATTTACCACACTACCGCTTTACTCCTCATTTACACTGTTATTTACCACACTACTGCTTTACTCCTCGTTTACACTGTTATTTACCTCACTACTGCTTTACTCCTCGTTTACACTGTTATTTACCTCACTACTGCTTTACTCCTTGTTTACACTGTTATTTACCTCACTACTGCTTTACTCCTCGTTTACACTGTTATTTACCACACTACTGCTTTACTCCTCGTTTACACTGTTATTTACCTCACTACTGCTTTACTCCTTGTTTACACTGTTATTTACCACACTACCGCTTTACTCCTCGTTTACACTGTTATTTACCACACTACTGCTTTACTCCTCGTTTACACTGTTATTTACCTCACTACTGCTTTACTCCTTGTTTACACTGTTATTTACCACACTACTGCTTTACTCCTCGTTTACACTGTTATTTACCTCACTACTGCTTTACTCCTCGTTTACACTGTTATTTACCACACTACTGCTTTACTCCTTGTTTACACTGTTATTTACCTCACTACTGCTTTACTCCTCATTTACACTGTTATTTACCACACTACCGCTTTACTCCTCGTTTACACTGTTATTTACCACACTACCGCTTTACTCCTCGTTTACACTGTTATTTACCACACTACCGCTTTACTCCTCGTTTACACTGTTATTAACCACACTACTGCTTTACTCCTCGTTTACACTGTTATTAACCACACTACTGCTTTACTCCTCGTTTACACTGTTATTAACCACACTACTGCTTTACTCCTCGTTTACACTGTTATTTACCACACTGCTGCTTTACTCCTCGTTTACACTGTTATTTACCACACTACTGCTTTACTCCTCGTTTACACTGTTATTAACCACACTACTGCTTTACTCCTCGTTTACACTGTTATTTACCACACTACTGCTTTACTCCTCGTTTACACTGTTATGTACCTCACTACTGCTTTACTCCTCGTTTACACTGTTATTACCACACTACTGCTTTACTCCTCGTCTACACTGTTATTTACCACACTACTGCTTTACTCCTCGTTTACACTGTTATGTACCTCACTACTGCTTTACTCCTCGTTTACACTGTTATTTACCACACTACTGCTTTACTCCTCGTTTACACTGTTATGTACCTCACTACTGCTTTACTCCTCGTTTACACTGTTATTTACCACACTACCGCTTTACTCCTCGTTTACACTGTTATTACCACACTACTGCTTTACTCCTCGTTTACACTGTTATTTACCTCACTACTGCTTTACTCCTTGTTTACACTGTTATTTACCACACTACTGCTTTACTCCTTGTTTACACTGTTATTTACCTCACTACTGCTTTACTCCTCGTTTACACTGTTATTTACCACACTACTGCTTTACTCCTCGTTTACACTGTTATTTACCACACTACTGCTTTACTCCTCGTTTACACTGTTATTTACCACACTACTGCTTTACTCCTCGTTTACACTGTTATTTACCACACTACCGCTTTACTCCTCGTTTACACTGTTATTTACCACACTACTGCTTTACTCCTCGTTTACACTGTTATTTACCTCACTACTGCTTTACTCCTTGTTTACACTGTTATTTACCACACTACTGCTTTACTCATCGTTTACACTGTTATTTACCACACTTCCGCTTTACTCCTCGTTTACACTGTTATTTACCACACTACTGCTTTACTCCTCGTTTACACTGTTATTTACCTCACTACTGCTTTACTCCTCGTTTACACTGTTATTTACCACACTGCTGCTTTACTACTCGTTTACACTGTTATTTACCACACTACTGCTTTACTCCTTGTTTACACTGTTATTTACCTCACTACTGCTTTACTCCTCGTTTACACTGTTATTTACCTCACTACTGCTTTACTCCTCGTTTACACTGTTATTTACCACACTACTGCTTTACTCCTCATTTACACTGTTATTTACCACACTACCGCTTTACTCCTCGTTTACACTGTTATTTACCACACTACTGCTTTACTCCTCGTTTACACTGTTATTTACCACACTACTGCTTTACTCCTCGTCTACACTGTTATTTACCTCACTACTGCTTTACTCCTTGTTTACACTGTTATTTACCTCACTACTGCTTTACTCCTTGTTTACACTGTTATTTACCACACTACTGCTTTACTCCTCGTTTACACTGTTATTTACCACACTACTGCTTTACTCCTCGTTTACACTGTTATTTACCACACTACCGCTTTACTCCTCGTTTACACTGTTATTTACCTCACTACTGCTATACTCCTCGTTTACACTGTTGTTTACCACACAACTGCTTTACTCCTCGTTTACACTGTTATTTACCTCACTACTGCTTTACTACCGCTTTACTCCTCGTTTACACTGTTATTACCACACTACTGCTTTACTCCTTGTTTACACTGTTATTTACCTCACTACTGCTTTACTCCTTGTTTACACTGTTATTTACCACACTACTGCTTTACTCCTCGTTTACACTGTTATTTACCACACTACTGCTTTACTCCTCGTTTACACTGTTATTTACCACACTACCGCTTTACTCCTCGTTTACACTGTTATTTACCTCACTACTGCTATACTCCTCGTTTACACTGTTGTTTACCACACAACTGCTTTACTCCTCGTTTACACTGTTATTTACCTCACTACTGCTTTACTACCGCTTTACTCCTCGTTTACACTGTTATTACCACACTACTGCTTTACTCCTCGTTTACACTGTTATTTACCTCACTACTGCTATACTCCTCGTTTACACTGTTATTAACCACACTACTGCTTTACTCCTCGTTTACACTGTTATTTACCACACTACTGCTTTACTCCTTGTTTACACTGTTATTTACCACACTACTGCTTTACTCCTTGTTTACACTGTTATTTACCACACTACTGCTTTACTCCTCGTTTACACTGTTATTTACCACACTACCGCTTTACTCCTCGTTTACACTGTTATTACCACACTACTGCTTTACTCCTCGTTTACACTGTTATTTACCTCACTACTGCTATACTCCTCGTTTACACTGTTATTAACCACACTACTGCTTTACTCCTCGTTTACACTGTTATTTACCACACTACTGCTTTACTCCTCGTTTACACTGTTATTTACCACACTACTGCTTTACTCCTTGTTTACACTGTTATTTACCACACTACTGCTTTACTCCTTGTTTACACTGTTATTTACCTCACTACTGCTTTACTCCTCATTTACACTGTTATTTACCACACTACTGCTTTACTCCTCGTTTACACTGTTATTTACCACACTACTGCTTTACTCCTTGTTTACACTGTTATTTACCACACTACTGCTTTACTCCTCGTTTACACTGTTATTTACCACACTACCGCTTTACTCCTCGTTTACACTGTTATTAACCACACTACTGCTTTACTCCTCGTTTACACTGTTATTAACCACACTACTGCTTTACTCCTCGTTTACACTGTTATTTACCACACTACTGCTTAACTCCTTGTTTACACTGTTATTTACCACACTATTGCTTTACTCCTTGTTTACACTGTTATTTACCACACTACTGCTTTACTCCTCGTTTACACTGTTATTTACCTCACTACTGCTTTACTCCTTGTTTACACTGTTATTTACCACACTACTGCTTTACTCCTCGTTTACACTGTTATTTACCACACTACTGCTTAACTCCTTGTTTACACTGTTATTTACCACACTACCGCTTTACTCCTCGTTTACACTGTTATTTACCACACTACTGCTTTACTCCTCGTTTACACTGTTATTTACCTCACTACTGCTTTACTCCTTGTTTACACTGTTATTTACCTCACTACTGCTTTACTCCTCGTTTACACTGTTATTTACCACACTACTGCTTTACTCCTCGTTTACACTGTTATTTACCTCACTACTGCTTTACTCCTCGTTTACACTGTTATTTACCTCACTACTGCTTTACTCCTTGTTTACACTGTTATTTACCTCACTACTGCTTTACTCCTCGTTTACACTGTTATTTACCACACTACTGCTTTACTCCTCGTTTACACTGTTATTTACCTCACTACTGCTTTACTCCTTGTTTACACTGTTATTTACCACACTACCGCTTTACTCCTCGTTTACACTGTTATTTACCACACTACTGCTTTACTCCTCGTTTACACTGTTATTTACCTCACTACTGCTTTACTCCTTGTTTACACTGTTATTTACCACACTACTGCTTTACTCCTCGTTTACACTGTTATTTACCACACTACCGCTTTACTCCTCGTTTACACTGTTATTTACCACACTACTGCTTTACTCCTCGTTTACACTGTTATTTACCTCACTACTGCTTTACTCCTTGTTTACACTGTTATTTACCACACTACTGCTTTACTCCTCGTTTACACTGTTATTTACCTCACTACTGCTTTACTCCTCGTTTACACTGTTATTTACCTCACTACTGCTTTACTCCTTGTTTACACTGTTATTTACCACACTACTGCTTTACTCCTCGTTTACACTGTTATTTACCACACTACTGCTTTACTCCTCGTTTACACTGTTATTTACCACACTACCGCTTTACTCCTCGTTTACACTGTTATTTACCTCACTACTGCTATACTCCTCGTTTACACTGTTGTTTACCACACAACTGCTTTACTCCTTGTTTACACTGTTATTTACCACACTACCGCTTTACTCCTCGTTTACACTGTTATTTACCACACTACCGCTTTACTCCTCGTTTACACTGTTATTAACCACACTACTGCTTTACTCCTCGTTTACACTGTTATTAACCACACTACTGCTTTACTCCTCGTTTACACTGTTATTAACCACACTACTGCTTTACTCCTCGTTTACACTGTTATTTACCACACTACTGCTTTACTCCTTGTTTACACTGTTATTTACCACACTACCGCTTTACTCCTCATTTACACTGTTATTTACCACACTACTGCTTTACTCCTCGTTTACACTGTTATTTACCTCACTACTGCTTTACTCCTCGTTTACACTGTTATTTACCTCACTACTGCTTTACTCCTTGTTTACACTGTTATTTACCTCACTACTGCTTTACTCCTCGTTTACACTGTTATTTACCACACTACTGCTTTACTCCTCGTTTACACTGTTATTTACCTCACTACTGCTTTACTCCTTGTTTACACTGTTATTTACCACACTACCGCTTTACTCCTCGTTTACACTGTTATTTACCACACTACTGCTTTACTCCTCGTTTACACTGTTATTTACCTCACTACTGCTTTACTCCTTGTTTACACTGTTATTTACCACACTACTGCTTTACTCCTCGTTTACACTGTTATTTACCTCACTACTGCTTTACTCCTCGTTTACACTGTTATTTACCACACTACTGCTTTACTCCTTGTTTACACTGTTATTTACCTCACTACTGCTTTACTCCTCATTTACACTGTTATTTACCACACTACCGCTTTACTCCTCGTTTACACTGTTATTTACCACACTACCGCTTTACTCCTCGTTTACACTGTTATTTACCACACTACCGCTTTACTCCTCGTTTACACTGTTATTAACCACACTACTGCTTTACTCCTCGTTTACACTGTTATTAACCACACTACTGCTTTACTCCTCGTTTACACTGTTATTAACCACACTACTGCTTTACTCCTCGTTTACACTGTTATTTACCACACTGCTGCTTTACTCCTCGTTTACACTGTTATTTACCACACTACTGCTTTACTCCTCGTTTACACTGTTATTTACCACATTACCACTTTACTCCTCGTTTACACTGTTATTTACCACACTACTGCTTTACTCCTCGTTTACACTGTTATTTACCACACTACTGCTTTACTCCTCGTTTACACTGTTATTTACCACACTACTGCTTTACTCCTCGTTTACACTGTTATTAACCACACTGCTGCTTTACTCCTCGTTTACAGTGTTATTACCACACTACCGCTTTACTCCTCATTTACACTGTTATTTACCACACTACTGCTTTACTCCTCGTTTACACTGTTATTTACCACACTGCCGCTTTACTCCTCGTTTACACTGTTATTTACCACACTACCGCTTTACTCCTCGTTTACACTGTTATTTACCACACTACTGCTTTACTCCTCGTTTACACTGTTATTTACCACACTACCGCTTTAGTCCTCGTTTACACTGTTATTTACCACACTGCTGCTTTACTCCTCGTTTACACTGTTATTTACCACACTACCGCTTTAGTCCTCGTTTACACTGTTATTTACCACACTGCTGCTTTACTCCTCATTTACACTGTTATTTACCACACTACTGCTTTACTCCTCGTTTACACTGTTATTTACCACACTACTGCTTTACTCCTCGTTTACACTGTTATTTACCACACTACCGCTTTACTCCTCGTTTACACTGTTATTTACCTCACTACCGCTTTACTCCTCGTTTACACTGTTATTTACCACACTACCGCTTTACTCCTCGTTTACACTGTTATTTACCACACTACCGCTTTACTCCTCGTTTACACTGTTATTAACCACACTACTGCTTTACTCCTCGTTTACACTGTTATTTACCTCACTACTGCTTTACTCCTTGTTTACACTGTTATTTACCACACTACTGCTTTACTCCTCGTTTACACTGTTATTTACCACACTACCGCTTTACTCCTCGTTTACACTGTTATTAACCACACTACTGCTTTACTCCTCGTTTACACTGTTATTAACCACACTACTGCTTTACTCCTCGTTTACACTGTTATTAACCACACTACTGCTTTACTCCTCGTTTACACTGTTATTTACCACACTGCTGCTTTACTCCTCGTTTACACTGTTATTTACCACACTACTGCTTTACTCCTCGTTTACACTGTTATTTACCACACTACTGCTTTACTCCTCGTTTACACTGTTATTAACCACACTGCTGCTTTACTCCTCGTTTACAGTGTTATTACCACACTACCGCTTTACTCCTCATTTACACTGTTATTTACCACACTACTGCTTTACTCCTCGTTTACACTGTTATTTACCACACTGCTGCTTTACTCCTCATTTACACTGTTATTTACCACACTACCGCTTTACTCCTCGTTTACACTGTTATTTACCACACTACTGCTTTACTCCTCGTTTACACTGTTATTTACCACACTACCGCTTTAGTCCTCGTTTACACTGTTATTTACCACACTGCTGCTTTACTCCTCGTTTACACTGTTATTTACCACACTAACGCTTTACTCCTCGTTTACACTGTTATTAACCACACTACTGCTTTACTCCTCGTTTACACTGTTATTAACCACACTACTGCTTTACTCCTCGTTTACACTGTTATTAACCACACTACTGCTTTACTCCTCGTTTACACTGTTATTTACCACACTGCTGCTTTACTCCTCGTTTACACTGTTATTTACCATACTACTGCTTTACTCCTCGTTTACACTGTTATTTACCACATTACCACTTTACTCCTCGTTTACACTGTTATTTACCACACTACTGCTTTACTCCTCGTTTACACTGTTATTTACCACACTACTGCTTTACTCCTCGTTTACACTGTTATTAACCACACTGCTGCTTTACTCCTCGTTTACAGTGTTATTACCACACTACCGCTTTACTCCTCATTTACACTGTTATTTACCAAACTACTGCTTTACTCCTCGTTTACACTGTTATTTACCACACTGCCGCTTTACTCCTCGTTTACACTGTTATTTACCACACTACCGCTTTACTCCTCGTTTACACTGTTATTTACCACACTACTGCTTTACTCCTCGTTTACACTGTTATTTACCACACTACCGCTTTAGTCCTCGTTTACACTGTTATTTACCACACTGCTGCTTTACTCCTCGTTTACACTGTTATTTACCACACTACCGCTTTAGTCCTCGTTTACACTGTTATTTACCACACTGCCGCTTTACTCCTCGTTTACACTGTTATTTACCACACTACCGCTTTACTCCTCGTTTACACTGTTATTTACCACACTACTGCTTTACTCCTCGTTTACACTGTTATTTACCACACTACCGCTTTAGTCCTCGTTTACACTGTTATTTACCACACTGCTGCTTTACTCCTCATTTACACTGTTATTTACCACACTACTGCTTTACTCCTCGTTTACACTGTTATTTACCACACTACTGCTTTACTCCTCGTTTACACTGTTATTTACCACACTACCGCTTTACTCCTCGTTTACACTGTTATTTACCTCACTACCGCTTTACTCCTCGTTTACACTGTTATTTACCACACTACCGCTTTACTCCTCGTTTACACTGTTATTTACCACACTACCGCTTTACTCCTCGTTTACACTGTTATTAACCACACTACTGCTTTACTCCTCGTTTACACTGTTATTTACCTCACTACTGCTTTACTCCTTGTTTACACTGTTATTTACCACACTACTGCTTTACTCCTCGTTTACACTGTTATTTACCACACTACCGCTTTACTCCTCGTTTACACTGTTATTAACCACACTACTGCTTTACTCCTCGTTTACACTGTTATTAACCACACTACTGCTTTACTCCTCGTTTACACTGTTATTAACCACACTACTGCTTTACTCCTCGTTTACACTGTTATTTACCACACTGCTGCTTTACTCCTCGTTTACACTGTTATTTACCACACTACTGCTTTACTCCTCGTTTACACTGTTATTTACCACACTACTGCTTTACTCCTCGTTTACACTGTTATTAACCACACTGCTGCTTTACTCCTCGTTTACAGTGTTATTACCACACTACCGCTTTACTCCTCATTTACACTGTTATTTACCACACTACTGCTTTACTCCTCGTTTACACTGTTATTTACCACACTGCTGCTTTACTCCTCGTTTACACTGTTATTTACCACACTACCGCTTTACTCCTCGTTTACACTGTTATTTACCACACTACTGCTTTACTCCTCGTTTACACTGTTATTTACCACACTACCGCTTTAGTCCTCGTTTACACTGTTATTTACCACACTGCTGCTTTACTCCTCGTTTACACTGTTATTTACCACACTACCGCTTTAGTCCTCGTTTACACTGTTATTTACCACACTGCCGCTTTACTCCTCGTTTACACTGTTATTTACCACACTACCGCTTTACTCCTCGTTTACACTGTTATTTACCACACTACTGCTTTACTCCTCGTTTACACTGTTATTTACCACACTACCGCTTTAGTCCTCGTTTACACTGTTATTTACCACACTGCTGCTTTACTCCTCGTTTACACTGTTATTTACCACACTACCGCTTTACTCCTCGTCTACACTGTTATTTACCACACTACTGCTCTACTCGTTTACACTGTTATTTACCACACTACCGCTTTAGTCCTCGTTTACACTGTTATTTACCACACTGCCGCTTTACTCCTCGTTTACACTGTTATTTACCACACTACCGCTTTACTCCTCGTTTACACTGTTATTTACCACACTACTGCTTTACTCCTCGTTTACACTGTTATTTACCACACTTCCGCTTTAGTCCTCGTTTACACTGTTATTTACCACACTACCGCTTTACTCCTCGTTTACACTGTTATTTACCACACTACTGCTTTACTCCTCGTTTACACTGTTATTTACCACACTTCCGCTTTAGTCCTCGTTTACACTGTTATTTACCACACTACCGCTTTACTCCTCATTTACACTGTTATTTACCTCACTACTGCTTTACTCCTCGTTTACACTGTTATTTACCACACTACCGCTTTACTCCTCGTCTACACTGTTATTTACCACACTACCGCTTTACTCCTCGTTTACACTGTTATTTACCACACTACCGCTTTACTCCTCGTTTACACTGTTATTTACCACACTACTGCTTTACTCCTCGTTTACACTGTTATTTACCTCACTACTGCTTTACTCCTTGTTTACACTGTTATTTACCACACTACTGCTTTACTCCTCGTTTACACTGTTATTTACCTCACTACTGCTTTACTCCTCGTTTACACTGTTATTTACCTCACTACTGCTTTACTCCTTGTTTACACTGTTATTTACCACACTACTGCTTTACTCCTCGTTTACACTGTTATTTACCACACTACTGCTTTACTCCTCGTTTACACTGTTATTTACCACACTACCGCTTTACTCCTCGTTTACACTGTTATTTACCTCACTACTGCTATACTCCTCGTTTACACTGTTGTTTACCACACAACTGCTTTACTCCTTGTTTACACTGTTATTTACCACACTACCGCTTTACTCCTCGTTTACACTGTTATTTACCACACTACCGCTTTACTCCTCGTTTACACTGTTATTAACCACACTACTGCTTTACTCCTCGTTTACACTGTTATTAACCACACTACTGCTTTACTCCTCGTTTACACTGTTATTAACCACACTACTGCTTTACTCCTCGTTTACACTGTTATTTACCACACTACTGCTTTACTCCTTGTTTACACTGTTATTTACCACACTACCGCTTTACTCCTCATTTACACTGTTATTTACCACACTACTGCTTTACTCCTCGTTTACACTGTTATTTACCTCACTACTGCTTTACTCCTCGTTTACACTGTTATTTACCTCACTACTGCTTTACTCCTTGTTTACACTGTTATTTACCTCACTACTGCTTTACTCCTCGTTTACACTGTTATTTACCACACTACTGCTTTACTCCTCGTTTACACTGTTATTTACCTCACTACTGCTTTACTCCTTGTTTACACTGTTATTTACCACACTACCGCTTTACTCCTCGTTTACACTGTTATTTACCACACTACTGCTTTACTCCTCGTTTACACTGTTATTTACCTCACTACTGCTTTACTCCTTGTTTACACTGTTATTTACCACACTACTGCTTTACTCCTCGTTTACACTGTTATTTACCTCACTACTGCTTTACTCCTCGTTTACACTGTTATTTACCACACTACTGCTTTACTCCTTGTTTACACTGTTATTTACCTCACTACTGCTTTACTCCTCATTTACACTGTTATTTACCACACTACCGCTTTACTCCTCGTTTACACTGTTATTTACCACACTACCGCTTTACTCCTCGTTTACACTGTTATTTACCACACTACCGCTTTACTCCTCGTTTACACTGTTATTAACCACACTACTGCTTTACTCCTCGTTTACACTGTTATTAACCACACTACTGCTTTACTCCTCGTTTACACTGTTATTAACCACACTACTGCTTTACTCCTCGTTTACACTGTTATTTACCACACTGCTGCTTTACTCCTCGTTTACACTGTTATTTACCACACTACTGCTTTACTCCTCGTTTACACTGTTATTTACCACATTACCACTTTACTCCTCGTTTACACTGTTATTTACCACACTACTGCTTTACTCCTCGTTTACACTGTTATTTACCACACTACTGCTTTACTCCTCGTTTACACTGTTATTTACCACACTACTGCTTTACTCCTCGTTTACACTGTTATTAACCACACTGCTGCTTTACTCCTCGTTTACAGTGTTATTACCACACTACCGCTTTACTCCTCATTTACACTGTTATTTACCACACTACTGCTTTACTCCTCGTTTACACTGTTATTTACCACACTGCCGCTTTACTCCTCGTTTACACTGTTATTTACCACACTACCGCTTTACTCCTCGTTTACACTGTTATTTACCACACTACTGCTTTACTCCTCGTTTACACTGTTATTTACCACACTACCGCTTTAGTCCTCGTTTACACTGTTATTTACCACACTGCTGCTTTACTCCTCGTTTACACTGTTATTTACCACACTACCGCTTTAGTCCTCGTTTACACTGTTATTTACCACACTGCTGCTTTACTCCTCATTTACACTGTTATTTACCACACTACTGCTTTACTCCTCGTTTACACTGTTATTTACCACACTACTGCTTTACTCCTCGTTTACACTGTTATTTACCACACTACCGCTTTACTCCTCGTTTACACTGTTATTTACCTCACTACCGCTTTACTCCTCGTTTACACTGTTATTTACCACACTACCGCTTTACTCCTCGTTTACACTGTTATTTACCACACTACCGCTTTACTCCTCGTTTACACTGTTATTAACCACACTACTGCTTTACTCCTCGTTTACACTGTTATTTACCTCACTACTGCTTTACTCCTTGTTTACACTGTTATTTACCACACTACTGCTTTACTCCTCGTTTACACTGTTATTTACCACACTACCGCTTTACTCCTCGTTTACACTGTTATTAACCACACTACTGCTTTACTCCTCGTTTACACTGTTATTAACCACACTACTGCTTTACTCCTCGTTTACACTGTTATTAACCACACTACTGCTTTACTCCTCGTTTACACTGTTATTTACCACACTGCTGCTTTACTCCTCGTTTACACTGTTATTTACCACACTACTGCTTTACTCCTCGTTTACACTGTTATTTACCACACTACTGCTTTACTCCTCGTTTACACTGTTATTAACCACACTGCTGCTTTACTCCTCGTTTACAGTGTTATTACCACACTACCGCTTTACTCCTCATTTACACTGTTATTTACCACACTACTGCTTTACTCCTCGTTTACACTGTTATTTACCACACTGCTGCTTTACTCCTCATTTACACTGTTATTTACCACACTACCGCTTTACTCCTCGTTTACACTGTTATTTACCACACTACTGCTTTACTCCTCGTTTACACTGTTATTTACCACACTACCGCTTTAGTCCTCGTTTACACTGTTATTTACCACACTGCTGCTTTACTCCTCGTTTACACTGTTATTTACCACACTAACGCTTTACTCCTCGTTTACACTGTTATTAACCACACTACTGCTTTACTCCTCGTTTACACTGTTATTAACCACACTACTGCTTTACTCCTCGTTTACACTGTTATTAACCACACTACTGCTTTACTCCTCGTTTACACTGTTATTTACCACACTGCTGCTTTACTCCTCGTTTACACTGTTATTTACCATACTACTGCTTTACTCCTCGTTTACACTGTTATTTACCACATTACCACTTTACTCCTCGTTTACACTGTTATTTACCACACTACTGCTTTACTCCTCGTTTACACTGTTATTTACCACACTACTGCTTTACTCCTCGTTTACACTGTTATTAACCACACTGCTGCTTTACTCCTCGTTTACAGTGTTATTACCACACTACCGCTTTACTCCTCATTTACACTGTTATTTACCAAACTACTGCTTTACTCCTCGTTTACACTGTTATTTACCACACTGCCGCTTTACTCCTCGTTTACACTGTTATTTACCACACTACCGCTTTACTCCTCGTTTACACTGTTATTTACCACACTACTGCTTTACTCCTCGTTTACACTGTTATTTACCACACTACCGCTTTAGTCCTCGTTTACACTGTTATTTACCACACTGCTGCTTTACTCCTCGTTTACACTGTTATTTACCACACTACCGCTTTAGTCCTCGTTTACACTGTTATTTACCACACTGCCGCTTTACTCCTCGTTTACACTGTTATTTACCACACTACCGCTTTACTCCTCGTTTACACTGTTATTTACCACACTACTGCTTTACTCCTCGTTTACACTGTTATTTACCACACTACCGCTTTAGTCCTCGTTTACACTGTTATTTACCACACTGCTGCTTTACTCCTCATTTACACTGTTATTTACCACACTACTGCTTTACTCCTCGTTTACACTGTTATTTACCACACTACTGCTTTACTCCTCGTTTACACTGTTATTTACCACACTACCGCTTTACTCCTCGTTTACACTGTTATTTACCTCACTACCGCTTTACTCCTCGTTTACACTGTTATTTACCACACTACCGCTTTACTCCTCGTTTACACTGTTATTTACCACACTACCGCTTTACTCCTCGTTTACACTGTTATTAACCACACTACTGCTTTACTCCTCGTTTACACTGTTATTTACCTCACTACTGCTTTACTCCTTGTTTACACTGTTATTTACCACACTACTGCTTTACTCCTCGTTTACACTGTTATTTACCACACTACCGCTTTACTCCTCGTTTACACTGTTATTAACCACACTACTGCTTTACTCCTCGTTTACACTGTTATTAACCACACTACTGCTTTACTCCTCGTTTACACTGTTATTAACCACACTACTGCTTTACTCCTCGTTTACACTGTTATTTACCACACTGCTGCTTTACTCCTCGTTTACACTGTTATTTACCACACTACTGCTTTACTCCTCGTTTACACTGTTATTTACCACACTACTGCTTTACTCCTCGTTTACACTGTTATTAACCACACTGCTGCTTTACTCCTCGTTTACAGTGTTATTACCACACTACCGCTTTACTCCTCATTTACACTGTTATTTACCACACTACTGCTTTACTCCTCGTTTACACTGTTATTTACCACACTGCTGCTTTACTCCTCGTTTACACTGTTATTTACCACACTACCGCTTTACTCCTCGTTTACACTGTTATTTACCACACTACTGCTTTACTCCTCGTTTACACTGTTATTTACCACACTACCGCTTTAGTCCTCGTTTACACTGTTATTTACCACACTGCTGCTTTACTCCTCGTTTACACTGTTATTTACCACACTACCGCTTTAGTCCTCGTTTACACTGTTATTTACCACACTGCCGCTTTACTCCTCGTTTACACTGTTATTTACCACACTACCGCTTTACTCCTCGTTTACACTGTTATTTACCACACTACTGCTTTACTCCTCGTTTACACTGTTATTTACCACACTACCGCTTTAGTCCTCGTTTACACTGTTATTTACCACACTGCTGCTTTACTCCTCGTTTACACTGTTATTTACCACACTACCGCTTTACTCCTCGTCTACACTGTTATTTACCACACTACTGCTCTACTCGTTTACACTGTTATTTACCACACTACCGCTTTAGTCCTCGTTTACACTGTTATTTACCACACTGCCGCTTTACTCCTCGTTTACACTGTTATTTACCACACTACCGCTTTACTCCTCGTTTACACTGTTATTTACCACACTACTGCTTTACTCCTCGTTTACACTGTTATTTACCACACTTCCGCTTTAGTCCTCGTTTACACTGTTATTTACCACACTACCGCTTTACTCCTCGTTTACACTGTTATTTACCACACTACTGCTTTACTCCTCGTTTACACTGTTATTTACCACACTTCCGCTTTAGTCCTCGTTTACACTGTTATTTACCACACTACCGCTTTACTCCTCATTTACACTGTTATTTACCTCACTACTGCTTTACTCCTCGTTTACACTGTTATTTACCACACTACCGCTTTACTCCTCGTCTACACTGTTATTTACCACACTACCGCTTTACTCCTCGTTTACACTGTTATTTACCTCACTACTGCTTTACTCCTGGTTTACACTGTTATTTACCACACTACTGCTTTACTCCTCGTCTACACTGTTATTTACCACACTACTGCTCTACTCCTCGTCTACACCGTTATTTACCACACTACTGCTCTACTCCTCGTTTACACTGTTATTTACCACACTACTGCTTTACTCCTCGTCTACACTGTTATTTACCACACTACCGCTTTACTCCTCGTCTACACTGTTATTTACCACACTACTGCTTTACTCCTCGTCTACACTGTTATTTACCACACTACCGCTTTACTCCTCATTTACACTGTTATTACCACACTACTGCTTTACTCCTCGTCTACACTGTTATTTACCACACTACCGCTTTACTCCTCATTTACACTGTTATTACCACACTACTGCTTTACTCCTCGTCTACACTGTTATTTACCACACTACTGCTTTACTCGTCTACACTGTTATTTACCACACTACTGCTTTACTCCTCGTTTACACTGTTATTTACCACACTACTGCTCTACTCCTCGTTTACACTGTTATTTACCACACTGCTGCATTACTCGTCTACACTGTTATTTACCACACTACTGCTTTACTCCTCGTCTACACTGTTATTTACCACACTACTGCTTTACTCCTCGTCTACACTGTTATTTACCACACTACTGCTTTACTCCTCGTTTACACTGTTATTTACCACACTACTGCTTTACTCCTCGTCTACACTGTTATTTACCACACTACCGCTTTACTCCTCATTTACACTGTTATTACCACACTACTGCTTTACTCCTCGTCTACACTGTTATTTACCACACTACTGCTTTACTCCTCGTCTACACTGTTATTTACCACACTACTGCTTTACTCCTCGTCTACACTGTTATTTACCACACTACTGCTTTACTCCTCGTTTACACTGTTATTTACCACACTACTGCTTTACTCCTCGTCTACACTGTTATTTACCACACTACCGCTTTACTCCTCATTTACACTGTTATTTACCACACTACTGCTCCACTCCTCGTTTACACTGTTATTTACCACACTGCTTTACTCCTCGTCTACACTGTTATTTACCACACTACTGCTTTACTCCTCGTCTACACTGTTATTTACCACACTACTGCTCTACTCCTCGTCTACACTGTTATTTACCACACTGCTTTACTCCTCGTTTACACTGTTATTTACCACACTACTGCTTTACTCCTCGTCTACACTGTTATTTACCACACTACCGTTTACTCCTCGTTTACACTGTTATTTACCACACTACTGCTCTACTCCTCGTTTACACTGTTATTTACCACACTACCGCTTTACTCCTCGTCTACACTGTTATTTACCACACTACCGCTTTACTCCTCGTCTACACTGTTATTTACCACACTACTGCTTTACTCCTCGTCTACACTGTTATTTACCACACTGCTGCTTTACTCGTCTACACTGTTATTTACCACACTACTGCTTTACTCCTCGTCTACACTGTTATTTACCACACTACTGCTTTACTCCTCGTTTACACTGTTATTTACCACACTACTGCTTTACTCCTCGTCTACACTGTTATTTACCACACTACTGCTTTACTCCTCGTTTACACTGTTATTTACCACACTACTGCTTTACTCCTCGTCTACACTGTTATTTACCACACTACTGCTTTACTCCTCGTTTACACTGTTATTTACCACACTACTGCTTTACTCCTCGTCTACACTGTTATTTACCACACTACTGCTTTACTCCTCGTCTACACTGTTATTTACCACACTACTGCTTTACTCCTCGTCTACACTGTTATTTACCACACTACTGCTTTACTCCTCGTCTACACTGTTATTTACCACACTACTGCTTTACTCCTCGTTTACACTGTTATTTACCACACTACTGCTTTACTCCTCGTCTACACTGTTATTTACCACACTACTGCTTTACTCCTCGTCTACACTGTTATTTACCACACTACTGCTTTACTCCTCGTCTACACTGTTATTTACCACACTGCTGCTTTACTACTCGTTTACACTGTTATTTACCACACTACTGCTTTACTCCTCGTTTACACTGTTATTTACCACACTACTGCTTTACTCCTCGTCTACACTGTTATTTACCACACTACTGCTTTACTCCTCGTCTACACTGTTATTTACCACACTACTGCTTTACTCCTCGTTTACACTGTTATTTACCACACTACTGCTTTACTCCTCGTCTACACTGTTATTTACCACACTACTGCTTTACTCCTCGTCTACACTGTTATTTACCACACTACTGCTTTACTCCTCGTCTACACTGTTATTTACCACACTGCTGCTTTACTACTCGTTTACACTGTTATTTACCACACTACTGCTTTACTCCTCGTTTACACTGTTATTTACCACACTACTGCTTTACTCCTCGTTTACACTGTTATTTACCACACTGCTGCTTTACTACTCGTTTACACTGTTATTTACCACACTACTGCTTTACTCCTCGTTTACACTGTTATTTACCACACTACTGCTTTACTCCTCGTCTACACTGTTATTTACCACACTACTGCTTTACTCCTCGTTTACACTGTTATTTACCACACTACTGCTTTACTCCTCGTCTACACTGTTATTTACCACACTACTGCTTTACTCCTCGTCTACACTGTTATTTACCACACTACTGCTTTACTCCTCGTCTACACTGTTATTTACCACACTACCGCTTTACTCCTCGTCTACACTGTTATTTACCACACTACTGCTTTACTCCTCGTTTACACTGTTATTTACCACACTACTGCTTTACTCCTCGTTTACACTGTTATTTACCACACTACTGCTTTACTCCTCGTCTACACTGTTATTTACCACACTACTGCTTTACTCCTCGTTTACACTGTTATTTACCACACTACTGCTTTACTCCTCGTCTACACTGTTATTTACCACACTACTGCTTTACTCCTCGTTTACACTGTTATTTACCACACTACTGCTTTACTCCTCGTTTACACTGTTATTTACCACACTACTGCTTTACTCCTCGTTTACACTGTTATTTACCACACTACTGCTTTACTCCTCGTTTACACTGTTATTTACCACACTACCGCTTTACTCCTCGTTTACACTGTTATTTACCACACTACTGCTTTACTCCTCGTTTACACTGTTATTTACCACACTACTGCTTTACTCCTCGTCTACACTGTTATTTACCACACTACTGCTTTACTCCTCGTTTACACTGTTATTTACCACACTACTGCTTTACTCCTCGTTTACACTGTTATTTACCACACTACTGCTTTACTCCTCGTTTACACTGTTATTTACCACACTACTGCTTTACTCCTCGTTTACACTGTTATTTACCACACTACTGCTTTACTCCTCGTTTACACTGTTATTTACCACACTACTGCTTTACTCCTCGTCTACACTGTTATTTACCACACTACTGCTTTACTCCTCGTTTACACTGTTATTACCACACTACTGCTTTACTCCTCGTCTACACTGTTATTTACCACACTACTGCTTTACTCCTCGTTTACACTGTTATTTACAAACAATTCTAATAAACAATAGTGTAAGTTTAACAGTAACCGAGAGCTGTGTCTTCAGGTAAAGGTGAATATCTGAATGCGAGAGAGGTTGAACCCTTTTCTCCACTGTTTAAATATGAAACATTTATGATTTCTGTGTTGGTTGCGATATGTATTTCTGCTATTGTCCTTGAGTCGTGTTCTGTGCTTTGTCTCAGACTCTCAGATGGATCAGACTGTGGAGCGGCTGAAGCCCTCAGCGTTCGACCACATCCCCACCGGTAGGAGAATCTTCCTCCTCTACAGCCATGATCTATACACATGATCAAATACAACCAGTCCTACAGTTGTAGATCGCTAGAATAGACACATACACTGACTTTAAATTCTGAACGGAGGAACATGCTTCCCATATTTCTATTTGTTGGTGTCTAAGTCTGTGTGTCCAATCGAACTGTACCAGTATTTTGGCAGATTTTCATCTGTCATTGGGTAGAATCTCGTCAAATTAAACCAGTTTTATGGACATTTTTGGGAAATTGTCACTGAAGCGAAAGCAGTTCTAGCCCTGAATCGAACACTTGACTCTTCTAAAGGAGCGACTCTGATCACAACATGAGGTGTGAGAGTTGACATTAGTTCATTGTGTTGGACATCTGCATTATGGGCTGTCTCCAGTGTTGCCATCATTCAGACGTGTGTGTATCTGTTGGATGGTTTGGTGTTCTCAGCACTTTTAATGCGTGAATGTTTGGAAGAGACGTATATTCATATATTCATCTCATCCCAGATTTGATTTAGCCGCTGAATTACTGATGGACAGATATGGACATTACAATAACATCCAGACCGGCTCTTTTGTGTTGCGTCTTCCTGTGTTTGTGTTCAATCTTCATGTAGATTCCCATTCCGAATGAAGCCTAGCCCTCGATCCGCCGCTCGTGTTCTGGAGATGTTAGTGTGATTAATATCATCAGCTGGAATGTTATGTCAGAGATGATGGTGGGTTGAATATTCAGGAATAAACATCCTCTTGTTCTGCGTCAGAGACCAAAAGAATTTGTTGTGCCACTTCGTTTGTAATGCGTTGGAAATGTGCAGTGGCTAAGTACATTTACTTGAGTACACTTTTTGAGTGTCTGTACTTTACTGAAGTATTATTTTTTAGGGAAACTTTTACTTTAACTTCACTACATATGAAAGACAAATATCGTACTTTTTACTCCACTACATTTCTATCAAGGTCCTTGTTCTGTAGCAGCTTTGCAAGTCAGTGGATGATTTTTTTTCTTCTTTAAAAGTGTTTTTTTGTTTTTGTTTTTTTTGCAGACAGCCTATACGTAAACACTTTTGTAGGGTCATAATTTCCCAACATTTTTTGAACACTGATCAGTTTATAGCAAAATGGAGGAAGACGGTTCCTCTGTGCAGTGTGTGCACCCATGGCCATATTAGAAAGTAAGTTTCAGTTTTCTGAAAAGATTCGTTGGCATACACTTGATGAATGTCTCATAAAATGTTCAAAAATGTAAATGTCTGTGAGAAAGAGAAGCATAGACATATGGATGAATCTGAAAAAGCATGATGAACGAGCTCAGATGCCAGAGCATGAGGACTGATTACAGCTTTCTTTTGTGTGTTTTTTCGCACTTAAACAGACCAATACACACAAAATGTAAAAATGTTCCTTTTGGAAAGTATTCACGTAAACAAAGTTGATTATGTCTTAAGTGAACGTAAACAGTTGGGGGAATATCAGATGTGTATCAGTGTGTAGGATTTGTGCATTCTGCCTTAAAGTGACAGCAGCTGCCTTAAAGTATTTAAATTAGTTCAAGTTAGTCGTATTGAGCATCACTGATTGGCTTAAACCACCGTGACGGCTATAGCGTGCATTTATACAACAATGCAACAATAATAAAATAATGCATCGACATAAAAAAGGAAATTTACTTTTGATACTTAAGTACTTTTATAAACAAGTACTTCTGTACTTTTACTTAAGTAAAAATAGTTTTTTACAACTTTCACTTGTAATATATTTGATAATATTTGACCAGTAGTACTTCTACTTTCACTCGAGTAATGGAGTTGTGTAGTTTTTCCACCTCTGGAAATGTGTGTTGAGCGTTGTGTGGCGTGGGCGAGTCGGGTTGTGTAGGACTAACACAGGGCTTGTCCAAACCTGATCGCCTCTTCTGTGAGATAGGACAACACAACACACAGAACAACACAATCTGCAGAAATGATCATGTGTATCTTTAGATATTAATTCTAATGTTGTGACTCGCTCAACAGTTTAGCCACTTGTTTAGTCTTCACAGATCTCCTGACACAAATGGCATCGGACATTTCACACACATCCATTAGGCCTAACGAGCAGAGACCAAACCATTGGGAACGCACACATCAAAACCACAGCGCTGCGGCATTCTGGGACTAAAATAGGGCCGGAATATGAAGCGGCAGCCATAACTAGAAGAGTCTGAGACGAGGCGGACGACATGCAGCGTTCAGCCTTTAGCTGGCAGACATATTGTGAGCAAGTTTGATGTTGAGAGAGATTGTTTCACAATGTGACCGGTCTAAGGGTCTAAATGATGTCCGCTTAATGGGTTAGTTCACCCAAAAATGTAAATTCTGTCATTAATTCCTCACCCTCATGTGGTTGGACACCCGTCAGACCTCCGTTCATCTTCAGACACAAATGAAGATATTTTAGTGTAAAGCTGATGCTGAGAAAGGCTTCAGATTGGCCTCCATTGGCATTCAGTTCATTTACACTCACAAGACCCATAAAAGGCACTAAAAACTAAAGTTACAAAGTCCATCTCACCACAGTGACTCTACAATAATTTTACGAAGCGACGACAATAGTTTTTGTGCGCAAAAAAAAATCAAAATAACGACTTTATTCAACCTCTTCTTGTCTTCCGTGTGTGTCTCCACGACGCATGCGTGAGAATATGAGCAGATCCGGCATTCGGGAATCCATGAAATGCCACTTTAGCCCCATTTGAGCTCTACAGCGAGACCTAAAGCACGATCAGTGTAGAATTCAACAGCTGAGATACGCGCGTCTTCCTCTGCTCGTAAACAAATCTCTTCTGGGTCATGTGTCCGAACGCCGGATCTGCTCATATTCTCACGCATGCGTCGTGGAGACACACACGGAAGACAAGAACAAGCTGGATAAAGGTGTTATTTTGATTTTTTTTGCGCACAAAAACTATTGTCGTCGCTTTGTAAAATTATTGTAGAGTCACTGTGGTGAGATGGACTTTGTAACGACGTTTTTAGTGCCTTTTATGGGTCTTGTGAGTGTAAATGTACTGAATGCCAATGGAGGCCAATCTGAAGCCTTTCTCAGCATCAGCTTTACACTAAAATATCTTCATTTGTGTCTGAAGATGAACTGAGGTCTGACGGGCGTCCAACCACATGAGGGTGAGGAATTAATGACAGAATTTTCATTTTTGGGTGAGCTAACCCTTTAAGCATCATGGGAATCCTCATTTCAGATCAGTTTTGTCCCATGAGGAGTTGTTGCCCATTCTCAGTGGGAAAGGGCCATCGCTCTGGAACTGCTCAAAATGGCCCGTGTGTCATCGCCTGGAGAATCTGGGGAATAGTTTTGAGCTGGATGTGACGTCCCTGCTCATCGCTTCATGTCTACAGCTGAAGAGAACCCATCAGCAGGAGGGATGAGGATGGAGAGAACCCATCAGCAGGAGGGATGAGGATGAAGAGAACCCATCAGCAGGAGGGATGAGGATGGAGAGAACCCATCAGCAGGAGGGATGAGGATGGAGAGAACCCATCAGCAGGAGGGATGAGGATGAAGAGAACCCATCAGCAGGAGGGATGAGGATGGAGAGAACCCATCAGCAGGAGGGATGAGGATGAAGAGAACCCATCAGCAGGAGGGAAGAGGATGAAGAGAACCCATCAGCAGGAGGAAGAGGATGAAGAGAACCCATCAGCAGGAGGGAAGAGGATGAAGAGAACCCATCAGCAGGAGGAAGAGGATGAAGAGAACCCATCAGCAGGAGGAAGAGGATGGAGAGAACCCATCAGCAGGAGGAATGAGGATGGAGAGAACCCATCAGCAGGAGGAATGAGGATGAAGAGAACCCATCAGCAGGAGGAATGAGGATGGAGAGAACCCATCAGCAGGAGGAATGAGGATGAAGAGAACCCATCAGCAGGAGGGATGAGGATGGAGAGAACCCATCAGCAGGAGGAATGAGGATGAAGAGAACCCATCAGCAGGAGGGATGAGGATGGAGAGAACCCATCAGCAGGAGGGAAGAGGATGAAGAGAACCCATCAGCAGGAGGAAGAGGATGAAGAGAACCCATCAGCAGGAGGGATGAGGATGGAGAGAACCCATCAGCAGGAGGGATGAGGATGAAGAGAACCCATCAGCAGGAGGGATGAGGATGAAGAGAACCCATCAGCAGGAGGGATGAGGATGGAGAGAACCCATCAGCAGGAGGGATGAGGATGAAGAGAACCCATCAGCAGGAGGGATGAGGATGAAGAGAACCCATCAGCAGGAGGGATGAGGATGGAGAGAACCCATCAGCAGGAGGGATGAGGATGAAGAGAACCCATCAGCAGGAGGAAGAGGATGAAGAGAACCCATCAGCAGGAGGGATGAGGATGAAGAGAACCCATCAGCAGGAGGAAGAGGATGAAGAGAACCCATCAGCAGGAGGGATGAGGATGAAGAGAACCCATCAGCAGGAGGGATGAGGATGAAGAGAACCCATCAGCAGGAGGGAAGAGGATGAAGAGAACCCATCAGCAGGAGGGAAGAGGATGAAGAGAACCCATCAGCAGGAGGGATGAGGATGAAGAGAACCCATCAGCAGGAGGAAGAGGATGAAGAGAACCCATCAGCAGGAGGGAAGAGGATGAAGAGAACCCATCAGCAGGAGGAAGAGGATGAAGAGAACCCATCAGCAGGAGGGATGAGGATGAAGAGAACCCATCAGCAGGAGGGATGAGGATGAAGAGAACCCATCAGCAGGAGGGAAGAGGATGAAGAGAACCCATCAGCAGGAGGAAGAGGATGAAGAGAACCCATCAGCAGGAGGAAGAGGATGAAGAGAACCCATCAGCAGGAGGGATGAGGATGAAGAGAACCCATCAGCAGGAGGGATGAGGATGAAGAGAACCCATCAGCAGGAGGGATGAGGATGAAGAGAACCCATCAGCAGGAGGGAAGAGGATGAAGAGAACCCATCAGCAGGAGGAAGAGGATGAAGAGAACCCATCAGCAGGAGGAAGAAGATGAAGAGAACCCATCAGCAGGAGGGATGAGGATGAAGAGAACCCATCAGCAGGAGGGAAGAGGATGAAGAGAACCCATCAGCAGGAGGAAGAGGATGAAGAGAACCCATCAGCAGGAGGGAAGAGGATGAAGAGAACCCATCAGCAGGAGGGAAGAGGATGAAGAGAACCCATCAGCAGGAGGGAAGAGGATGAAGAGAACCCATCAGCAGGAGGGAAGAGGATGAAGAGAACCCATCAGCAGGAGAGATGAGGATGAAGAGAACCCATCAGCAGGAGGGATGAGGATGAAGAGAACCCATCATCAGGAGGAAGAGGATGAAGAGAACCCATCAGCAGGAGGGATGAGGATGAGGATGAAGAGAACCCATCAGCAGGAGGGATGAGGATGAAGAGAACCCATCATCAGGAGGAAGAGGATGAAGAGAACCCATCAGCAGGAGGGATGAGGATGAGGATGAAGAGAACCCATCAGCAGGAGGGATGAGGATGAGGATGAAGAGAACCCATCAGCAGGAGGGATGAGGATGAGGATGAAGAGAACCCATCAGCAGGAGGGATGAGGATGAGGATGGAGATCCTGGTGTCTGATGGTCTGAATGTCTGACTCTCAGTGAGTGGAGCTGCTGTGATCGTCGGAGGCTTGAGAAGCTCTTGAGAGCTCGTCGATCCGGGAACTGAATTACTGACGCTCATCATGGCCGCTAGTATCGGTTCACTCGCTCGCCATAGGGGAGGCGTTTTAATTCTGCTGTCGTAGCGGTGAAGTTCACATCTTTTATCACAGCGATCTCTGAAATGAGCAAAAGATGCTCAGTGAGATTTCCTTTTGTGCTCGTCTGTAAAGTCTGTCTTTAGTGTCTGATTTCTGAGGGTTGGTTAGCAATGGCTCTTGATTGTGGTGTGTGTGTGTATGTGGCATGTGTGTGTGTGTTGTGTGTATGTGGCATGTGTGTGTGTGTGTGTGTATGTGGTGTGGACTGGTAATCCCTACGTTATGGGGACAAAATGTCCCCAAAAGATGGCAATATCCGAAATCCTCGTCCTTGTGGGGACATTTTTTGATCCCCATGAGGGAAACATCTTATAAATCTGACTAAGTGATGTTTTTTGAAAATGTAAAAATGCAGAATGTCTCCTGTGATGGGTAGGTTTAGGGGCAGGGGCTGTGTGTTTGTGTGTGTGAGTGTGTGTGTGTGTGATGGGTAGGTTTAGGGGCTGTGTGTGTGTGTGTGTATATACGGTATGTACGGTATAAAAACCATTACGCCTATGGAAAGTCCCCATAAAACAACAAAACCCCACGTGTGTGTGAGTGTGTGTGTGCGTGTGTGTGTGTGTGTGTGTGTGTGTGTGTGTGTGTGTTGTGTGTTGTGTGTATGTGGCATGTGTGTGTGTGTGTGTTGTGTGTATGTGGGATGTCTGCTGGGTCCTAACCCTTACAGAGGCAGATGACAGGGGTGTCACATTTAACCTCAAAGTGGACGGTTAGGTCGTTAGCGTCTTAACATTGTTTCAAACGTGCGTGCGTGCATGTGTGTGTGTGTGTACGCAGTGTCAACAGTCTCCGTATGAGAGAAGAGCATGTGATGTGTGCTCTGGGACGGCCCTGTGATGTCATCAGAGACAGCTCGACATCAGCCGAGCTGAAGAGTGTGTGTTAGTCAGAGACGGACTACAGCGGAGGCAGACCGGAGCCACACACACACACACACACACAGACGGGCTGAAGATCAGTGTGTGTTAGTCAGAGACGGACTACAGTGGAGGCAGACCGGAGCCACACACACACACACACACAGATGGGCTGAAGATCAGTGTGTTAGTCAGAGACGGACTACAGCGGAGGCAGACCGGAGCCACACACACACACACACACACACACACACACAGACGGGCTGGTGAGCGCAGCTTCGTTCTGACAGGAGCCACTACTCTTTATTCTTCTCGTGTCATGAATGAGTGTTTGGTGTGTGTCTGTTTTCATGCAGTATTTGCTCTTTTGATTGCACTTGATATGTGAGGTTTCAGTGCTGCTGATCTGATCTGTAGTGATGTTTTAGTTTAAATCAGTGTTTCTCACCCTTTAGATAAGGGTGTGTGTGTGTGTGTGTGTGTGTGTGTGTGTGGGTCAATGACATATAAAGCTTCAAAAAAGGTATTGTTTAAACATCTTTTCAAACTTGATATAATCCATGTTTTTGAGTCGTGGCAATGCGTTTGAACAAGTTCCAATTGTTAACATTTAATTTGTTAAAAAACATTTTTTTCAGGTGGCACAACCAAATATTTGTAAATATATAAATATATTCCGGATTATATTGTGAAATCTTAGCAAAGAAACCCTTGGAGTGTGTACAGGGCCTAACGCATTATGTCTTAGTATCTTTAGCATCCGATTTTACTTTAAAAGAGGAAAGTAATCATACCAGTAAACCAGTAAATGCCTTCAATACCATAACGATTATCAGTCGAGCTTTCAGACACGGGTTCACTCTGAGCTTTTATTTGTGGGTTTAAATCAAGAATAGCGTGTGTGTGCGTCTGATGGGGTTAGTTTCGATTGAAGTAAAAGTTGTAAAGTGATTTAAAAAAATCTCATCTCATCAATCTGCAATCGATTGGGATTGAATAACAACAAAGTAATTTTTTTATGGATTTCATATATCCGTTTAAGTCGGTTTAATTTTAAATCAAATGATCAAAAATCCATTCAACCAAAAAAAAACTTTAAGTGCATATAAACTTGAGGGAGCACAATATAATATGACTACAGATTGCTCTCCTCTCTCTTGTTTTTGCCAGATGGGCTTCTCTTGAGCCGGATCATTTGTTCGTTGATTTTAGTTCTCAGTCCCACTTCATATTGAGTGTCTTTCACTATCATGTACTGACATTACATTAAACTTTTGATACAATGCACTTATTGTTTACATAAACATGTTTTACATTGAACTTATGTTTAAAAAATGCCAGCATATTAATCTGTAATTGATCTCAACATTGGTGATGGGGCTGACGCGGACACACCTGGCTTGTGTCGTTGTGTTGTTGGGCTGTTGTGTGTGTTGTGTTGTTGGGCTGTTGTGTTGTTGTGTTGTTAGGCTGTCGTGTGTGTTGTGTTGTTAGGCTGTCGTGTGTGTTGTGTTGTTGGGCTGTTGTGTTGTTGTGTTGTTAGGCTGTCGTGTGTGTTGTGTTGTTGTGCTGTCGTGTTGTTGTGTTGTTAGGCTGTCGTGTGTGTTGTGTTGTTGTGCTGTCGTGTGTGTTGTGTTGTTGTGCTGTCGTGTGTGTTGTGTTGTTGGGCTGTTGTGTTGTTGTGTTGTTGGGCTGTTGTGTTGTTGTGTTGTTAGGCTGTCGTGTTTGTTGTGTTGTTATGCTGTCGTGTGTGTTGTGTTGTTGTGCTGTCGTGTGTGTTGTGTTGTTAGGCTGTCGTGTGTGTTGTGTTGTGTTGTTGTGCTGTGGTGTGTGTTGGATGTGGCTCTGAGGTCGTAGCCTCTGCACTGCATTATTTGAACATGAAAGCAAAATCTTGAAAAGTGCCACACCGTTAATTTCCCAAGAGCCTCTAAGAAATAACAGGAGCTGTTTCAGCTCCAGTGGCTGGAGTGTTAGTGTTGTGATGGGTTAGTGTTGTGAGAGTTGGGGTGTCATGTGTGTTGTTGTGTTGTGAGGGTTGGGGTGTCGTGTGTGTTGTTGTGTTGTGAGGGTTGGGGTGTTGTGTGTGTTGTTGTGTTGTGAGGGTTGGGTTGCGAGCTCTTGTGTCTGAGCCGTGGTTCTGCTCTCGTCTCCTCACCGTGTTTGTCTTGTTTCCTGCAGTGGAGTTGAGTTCTGCTCTGCCCGTGCGGGTTCCTCCGGCCGCCATCCCCATGGACCTGCGTGTGGAGGCGTGTCCGGCCCTGGACTCGGCCCGGCGTGAGCAGCAGCTGCAGCAGGAGCTCCTGGCGCTCAAACACAAGCAGCAGGTCCAGCGCCAGCTCCTCATCGCAGAGTTCCAGCGCCAGCACGAGCAGCTCTCTCGCCAACACGAGGCCCAGCTGCAGGAGCACATGAAGGTCAGCGCCCAGACCACCTCACCCTAACCCACCTAACCCTCACCCAGACCACCTCACCCTAACCCTAACCCAGACCACCTCACCCTAACCCTAACCCACCTCACCCTAACCCTAACCCAGGCCGCCTCACCCTAACCCTAACCCAGCTGCAGGAGCACATGAAGGTCAGCGCCCAGACCACCTCACCCTAACCCACCTAACCCTAACCCAGACCACCTCACCCTAACCTTAACCCACCTCACCCTAACCCTAACCCAGGCCGCCTCACCCTAACCCTAACCCAGCTGCAGGAGCACATGAAGGTCAGTGCCCAAACCCCCTAACCCTGACCCACCTCACCCTAACCCTAACCCAGACCACCTCACCCTAACCCTAACCCACCTTACCCTAACCCTAACCCAGACCGCCTCACCCTAACCCAGCTGCAGGAGCACATGAAGGTCAGTGCCCAGACCACCTAACCCTGACCCTAACCCTGACCCTAACCCACCTTACCCTAACCCACCTAACCCTAACCCAGACCCCCTAACCCTAACTCACCTAAACCTCACCCTAACCCTAACCCAGACCGCCTCACCCTAACCCAGACCCCCTAACCCAGACCACCTCACCCTAACCCAGACCCCCTAACCCAGACCGCCTCACCCTAACCCAGACCCCCTAACCCAGACCACCTCACCCTAACCCTAACCCAGACCACCTCACCCTAACCCACCTCACCCTAACCCTAACCCAGACCGCTTTACCCTAACCCACCTCACCCTAACCCACCTCACCCTAACCCTAACCCAGACCGCTTTACCCTAACCCTAACCCAGCTGCAGGAGCACATGAAGGTCAGCGACCAGACCCCCTAACCCAGACCAACTCACCCTAACTCTAACCCAGACCGCTTTACCCTAACCCTAACCCAGCTGCAGGAGCACATTAAGGTCAGAGACCAGACCCCCTAACCCAGACTACCTCACCCTAACCCTAACCCAGACCCGCCTCACCCTAACCCTAACCCAGACCGCCTCACCCTAACCCTAACCCACCCTAACCCTAACCCAGCTGTAGGAGCACATGAAGGTCAGCGCCCCAGACCCCCTAACCCTAACTCACCTAACCCTCACCCTAACCCTAACCCAGACCGCCTCACCCTAACCCTAACCCAGCTGCAGGAGCACATGAAGGTCAGCGCCCAGACCCCCTAACCCAGACCACCTCACCCTAACCCTAACTCACCTAACCCTCACCCTAACCCAGACCACCTAACCCTAACCCAGACCACCTCACCCTAACCCTAACTCACCTAACCCTCACCCTAACCCAGACCACCTAACCCTAACCCAGACCACCTCACCCTAACCCTAACCCAGACCACCTCACCCTAACCCTAACTCACCTAATCCTCACCCTAACCCTAACCCAGCTGCAGGAGCACATGAAGGTCAGCGCCCCAGACCACCTCACCCTAACTCACCTAACCCTCACCCTAACCCTAACCCTGACCCCCTAACCCTAACCCTAACCCGGACCCCCTAACCCTAACCCTGAATGACACACAGTGGCCTCCATCATATGGGGAATGATGTAGTAGAGCCTAAAGAAAATACTTACCTTCGTCCATACAGACGTTGTGTTGTTTTGAGAATTTTATTCTTGTCTCCATCATCAGAGGAATGATGTAATAATAATAATAATAATAATTTGTTACATTTATATAGTGCTTTTCTAGGCACTCAAAGCGCTTTACATATAGAAGGGGGGATCTCCTCAACCACCACCAATGTGCAGCACCACCTGGATGATGCGACGGCAGCCATATTGCGCCAGAACGCCCACCACACACCAGCTGATTGGTGGAGAGGAGACAAAGTGATGAAGCCAATCTCTATATGGGGATGAGGGCCAATGGGCAAATTTGGCCAGGATGCCGGGGTTGCACCCCTACTCTTTTATCGAAGGACATTCTGGGATTTTTAATGACCACAGAGAGTCAGGACCTCGGTTTAACGTCTCATCTGAAGGACGGTGCTTGTTACAGTATAGTGTCCCCATCACTGGGGTGTTAGGACCCACACAGAGCACAGGGTGAGCACCCCCTGCTGGCCTCACTAACACCTCTACCAGCAGAAGCCTAGTTTTCCCAGTTGGTCTCCCATCCAGGTACTAACCAGGCTCAGCCCTGCTTAGCTTCAGTGGGAAACCAGTCTTGGGCTGCAGGGTGATATTGCTGCTGCTAGAACCCTAAAGAAAATACTTACCTTCGTCCATACAGATGTTGTGGTTATCTGAGAATTATAGTTTATACCCCTGACCAAAACACACCACTAAAACCTACCCCTCGTTTTACACGGAACCCTGATCTCGACAGCCCGGCTCATTCTAGCCCTGTCTTGCATTTTTCACAACAATTTTCTTTAAATATTTTGACGCCCATATCGGTTTTCTTTTGGTGAGTGTCGGCTTTCTTGGTCCATTTTCATGTTTTTGTTCTGATGTATCTGGGAGTGGTGGCCAGTAAAACCATGGACAGTGCACAACCAGGTACGGACACCCGTCTGTTCCTTTGACTTTCTTCACCTAACCCTAACTCTAACCCTAACCCTAACCCTAACTCTAACCCTAACTCTAACCCTAACTCTAACTCTAACCCTAACTCTAACCCTAACTCTAACCCTAACCCTAACCCTAACCCTAACTCTAACCCTAACTCTAACCCTAACTCTAACCCTAACCCTAACTCTAACTCTAACCCTAACTCTAACCCTAACCCTAACTCTAACCCTAACCCTAACCCTAACCCTAACTCTAACCCTAACTCTAACCCTAACCCTAACTCTAACCCTAACTCTAACCCTAACCCTAACTCTAACTCTAACTCTAACCCTAACTCTAACCCTAACTCTAACCCTAACTCTAACCCTAACTCTAACCCTAACCCTAACCCTAACCCTAACTCGCCAGCACGAGGCCCAGCTGCAGGAGCACATGAGGGTCAGCGTGCCAGACCATCATCACTGACCCTTCCCCTCCGGTTTCTGCAGTTTCTGTTCTCAGAAGTCACTGGCTGCTTAACGAATGTCATGTGACGCGTTGAGGGCTCTTCGTGTGATGCTCGGTGTGTGTGTGTGTAATATGATATAGACGCCTGTTTCTACAGGTTTTTTGCATAGATGACAGAGGTTATCCACTGCCGCTCAGCACAAAACACCCTCAAAGAAGAGGAAACGTGCCGAAGTCCAGTTAAATTTAAAGCTGAACGCTGTGGATGCTCAGATTTTGTAGACTCATTGAGTTGGGTGACCCACAGTCATGCTCTCGGCCCTCGGGTTTCTGCCCTTCTGCAGACCGAGCGGTGATTCGCTGCTGGGCACAGATGTTGGTCTGGACCGCGAGTCAAGTCAAGTCAACTTTATTTATATAGCGCTTTTAACAATGTAGATTGTTTCAAAGCAGCTTTACAGTGTTAAACAGGAAAATAATCCAGCATAATTTTATTCAGCCGTCTAACCATTCTGGAGAAAACGCTGATGTCATCAGTTCATTTCAATTATCATACAGTGACAGTGTGGGCTTTAGATCAGTAATTAGATCAGTAATTTAGTTTAAATGGTTAATTTAGTTTATTAATTCGATTTATTTCGATGTTTAGTTGAAAATTTTGTGTCCCCAACTGAGCACATCAAGCCAGAGGCAACAGTGGCAAGGAAACCCAAACCCATCAGGAGCAGAATGGAGGAAAATAAACCTTGGAGAAACCAGGCTCAGTCGGGGGGGCAGTTCTCCTCTGGCCAATTAACAAACAGCGTATTATTTTTATTATTATTCTGGCAGCTTTACAGGTCAGAGGTCATAATAGATCGGAATATTCGAGGGACCGGGGGCAACATGCTGGAGACGGGTTTATTGAGGATGATGTTGATTAAATAATTATTTAAGTGCAATATTCGAATGATCGGAGGCAACACGCCAGAGATGGGTTTATTGAGGATGCCGTGTCGATGAGGCAGTTGCAGGGGGAGGATAATAGGGATAGCGAGTATAGGGATGATTATCAGCCGACGTTCATTTTTTTATATACAATTATAATCTGCTGTAAAAGTGGTAAGGGCCAGCATGTTAATTTGGGTCTGGACTAACCCGAGGTGACTGGCGTTGATCCTGACAGATCTGGTCCCTGAGCCGTTTGTGTCTCTCCTCAGCATCAGCAGGAGCTTCTGGCCCTCAAGCATCAGCAGGAGCTGCTGGAGCATCAGAGGAAGATGGAGCAGCACCGGCTGGAGCAGGAGCTGGAGAAACAGCAGCGCGAGCAGAAGCTTCAGCTCCTCAAGAACAAGGAGCGCGGGCAGGAGAGTGAGTTCTCCGAGTTCTGATCTCGAATTAAAGGGTTAGTTCACCCAAAAATTTAAATTGTGTGATTAATGACTGAGCCTCATGTGGTTGGACACCCGTCAGACCTCCGTTCATCTTCAGACACAAATGAAGATATTTTAGTGTAAATCTGATGCTCTGAAAGGCCTCCATTGGCTCAACTTTACACTCTCAAGACCCTTAAAAGACACTAAAGACTAAAGTTACAAAGTCCATCTCACTACAGCGGCTCTACAATAACTTTATGAAGACGAGAATAGTTTCTGTGCGCAAAAAAACCCTAAATAACGACTTATATAGTGATGACGATTTCAAAACACGGCATCATGAAGCTTCGAAGCGTTATGAACCAGTGAGTCGATTCAGCGGTTCAGAGCATTATGAATCAGTGCGTCGATTCAGCGGTTTGGCGGTTTGACACGCGATCCGAATCATGATTTGACTCACTGATTCATAACGCTCTGAACCGCTGAATCGACTCACTGATTCATAACGCTCTGAAGCTTCAGGATGCCGTGTTTTGAAATCGTCATCACTATATAAGTCGTTATTTAGGGTTTTTTTGCCCACAGAAACTATTCTCGTCTTCATAAAGTTATTGTAGAGCCGCTGTAGTGAGATGGACTTTGTAACTTTAGTCTTTAGTTCAATTCAATTCAATTCAAATTTATTTGTATAGCGCTTTTCACAATACACATCGTTTCAAAGCAGCTTTACAGAAAGTGCATTTCATAAATGTACATTGAAAAATGTTAGAAAGAGAATGTTAAAGAAAAATGTTAGAATAAGTTAATCAATCATGTATTATTTTAGGCCATAACAACGCTGGCGTTGAGTCGTCTCTTCACAGGCGTCCAGTCGTCTCATCACAGGTGTCGGGGCATCTGAAGTCTCCATGAGAGGCTGATACAAACTGGAGCTGACGAACTAGTTACCTCGGGACTAGTGTCCCGAGATAACAACAGAAAAGCAGATGGGAAATAATTAGCATAGCTGCTGTTCTGAATACTAATGCTTTTGATCCGATTTAACTGTAGTATAAAACATATTTATAATGTGAATGCTTGGCTAAAGAGATGCGTCTTTAATCTAGTTTTAAACTGAGACAGCGAGTCTGAACCTCGAACAATATCAGGAAGACTATTCCAGAGTTTAGGAGCTAAATGTGAAAAAGCCCTCCCTCCTTTAGTGGGTTTAGATATCCTAGGAATGACCAGAAGCCTAGAGTTTAGTGATCTTAAAGAGCGCGATGGATTGTAGGGCGATAGAAGATCCGTTAAATACACTGGAGCTAAACCATTTAGGGCCTTATAGGTCAGTAGCAATACTTTGTAATTGATACGGAACTTCACAGGTAACCAGTGTAGAGATGATAAAATTGGTGTTATATGATCATATTTTCTTGACCTAGTAAGAACTCTAGCAGCTGCGTTTTGGACTAACTGTAGCTTGTTTATTGACGATGCAGGACAACCAGCTAATAAAGCATTACAGTAATCTAGTCTCGAGGTCATGAATGCATGAACTAATTTTTCTGCATCAGAAATAGATAGCATGTTACGTAGCTTAGCAATGTTTCTAAGGTGGAAAAATGCCGTTCTTGTAACATATGAAATATGATTTTCGAAAGACAAGTTGCGGTCTAATATAACACCCAGGTCTCTTACTGTAGTGGATAAAGCGACAGGACATCCTTCCAAGTTAAAGTTGTATTGCGAGAGGTTTTGTGGGCAGTTTTTTGGACCAATAAGTAATACCTCCGTTTTATCTGAATTTAATAGCAGAAAATTACACGTCATCCAGTGTTTAATATCTTCAACACACGCTGTCAGTTTAGATAATTTAGCGTTTTCATCCGGTCGTGATGAAATATATAATTGAGTGTCATCAGCATAACAGTGGAAATTAATTCCATGTTTTCTTATAATATTACCAAGTGGCAGCATATATATTGAGAATAGCAGAGGGCCTAACACGGATCCTTGCGGCACCCCATAGTCTACTGACGTTATCTTTGATTTTTCCCCATTTAGACAGACAAAATGGTAGCGGTCTGATAAGTACGATCTAAACCAGTTTAATGCCTGTCCCTGAACACCAGTGTAATTTTGAAGTCGATCTAAGAGTATTTTATGATCTATAGTATCGAACGCAGCACTAAGATCGAGTAGAACTAGTATTGAGATACAGCCTTGGTCAGAAGCTAGAAGTAAATCATTTGTGATTTTAACGAGCGCGGTTTCTGTGCTGTGATGCGGCCTGAATCCTGATTGAAATTTTTCATGGATATCATTTTCTTGCAAGAAAGAGCACAATTGAGCGGACACAACTTTTTTTAGTATTTTAGACAGGAATGGAAGATTTGAAATTGGTCTGTAATTTGCTAGGTTATTATGATCTAATTGTGGCTTCTTAATGAAAGGTTTTATGACTGCCAACTTGAATATTCTTGGAACATGACCTAAAGATAAAGACGAGTTAATAATATTGAGAAGAGGCTCTTCCACTACAGGTAACAACTCTTTCAGTAGTTTAGTGGGTATTGGATCTAATAAACATGTTGTTGGTTTAGATGCAATGATAAGTTTATTTAGCTCTTCCTGTCCTATAGTTGTAAAGCGGTGTAGAAGTTCTTGAGGGGCGATAATTGCGGTTGAATCATAAGATATCATTAAAGATTGTACATTTACAATTTTGTTTCTGATGCTTTCTATTTTCTCAGTGAAGAAATTCATAAAATCATTACTACTAAACTGTAACGGAATATTTTGCTCAGGCGATGCTTGTTTATTTGTTAGTCTAGCCACAGTGTTAAATAAAAACCTTGGATTATTTTGGTTATTTTCTATTAGTTTGCGGAGATGCTCAGCCCTGGCTGCTTTTAGGGCCTTTTTATAACGTGACATACTATCTTCCACGCGATTCTAAAGACTTCTAAAGTTTCCATTTATGCTCTAAGTTACGAGTTTCTCTCTTGATAACGTGTAGCACTGTTGTACCATGGTGCTTTAGTTTTCTCTCTAACCTTTTTTAATCTAATTGGTGCAACAATTTCTAATGTGCTAGATAAAATGGTGCTCATACTGCTAGCCATTTCCTCTAGTTCATCTGTTTGTTTGGGTTCACTGAGCAGCTGAGACAGATCCGGTAAGCTATTTGAGAATCTATCTATAGTGGTTGGAAGGATTGTTCTGCCTGGTCGATAACGTGGCGCAACATGACAGATTTCAGCAGTACGCAGTATGCAAGTTACCATGTAATGGTCAGTGACATCATCACTTTGTGGTATAATATCTATATCGGTTGGGTTGGTTCCATGTGATATAATTAAATCTAGTGTGTGATTAAGACGATGAGTGGGACCAGTGACGTTTTGCTTGACCCCAAAGGAGTTTAATAGATCTGTAAACGCAGCCCCTAACGCGTCATTTGTGTTATCTACGTGTATGTTAAAATCTCCAACAATTAATGCTTTATCGACGTTGACCAATAGATCTGAGAGAAAGTCTGCAAACTCTTTTAGGAAATCAGCATAGGGCCCTGGAGGTCTATACACAGTAGCCAAGGCTAGAGATAATACGGATTTCTTTCTTACATCTAAGAGCGTAACATTTAGCACTAGTACTTCAAACGAATTAAACCTGTGACCTGTTTTCTGGGTAACATTAAGAATATCTCTATAGATTGTTGCAACACCGCCGCCACGACCAATCAGACGGGGCTCATGCTTATAACAGTATCCTGGTGGAGTAGACTCATTAAGACCGAAATAATCATTTGGCTTAAGCCAGGTTTCAGTAAGGCAAAGTACATCGAAACTATTATCTGTGACCATTTCATTTACAATAACCGCCTTAGGTGTGAGCGATCTAATGTTTAGAAGACCTAGTTTTAGAAATTGTTTTTGTTCACTAATATTGCGATTTTCTGGTTTAATCACAATTAGATTTTTCCTAGATCCTACAGTAGATTTAATGTTTGACCTCACTAAACGAGGAATAGACACAGTTTCTATATAATGTTCTACACAGTTATGTTCAGACACAGTTTCTATATAATGTTCTACATTGGTACTTATGTCAGTTAAGTTAGGACAGCAAATACTGTGATTTGGACTTTGACTTACTAGTCATATGATGGTGTGCAGCGCTCTGGAGATGTTGTCCGACAGAAGAGCCGCTCTGATTCTGCTGGGGTGAAGGCCATCAGGACGGAAGAGCCTAGGTCGCTCCCAAAACAGATTCCAATTATTTACAAAGAGCAGCTTCTGTTCATTACACCATGACATTAACCATTCATTTAGAGCAAATAATCTACTGAACTTTTCATGTCCTAGTCGGTACGTGGGAAGCGGTCCGGACACGATGATCGTTGCTTCAGGCGATGTTCTGCGCACCGTCTCGATCAGGCTCCTGTAGTCCCTCTTCAGAACCTCCGTCTGCCGCAGCCTGGTGTCGTTCGTCCCCGCGTGCAGCACGACAGCTCCGATGCGCTCGTCACCGTTCAGGATCTCGGGAACCTGCGCAGCGACATCGAGAACATGAGCACCAGGAAAGCAGTGAGTGATTACCTTGCCTTTACCTGAGGTAGCGTGGACATGCCGGACGATGGAAGTACCGATGACCACAGCGTCGCGTTCCGTCTCGCGAAGAGGGGAGAAGCGGTTCCGGGTGGAGATCTCGAAGACCGGGATGGGCGGAGAGGTCCTCGCTCTGGTCCTGGCTCGCGTCTTCCGCTGTGGAAACACCCAGGGTCCATGGCGCTGTGTCGGTGCCGGAGTGAACGAAACCAGGGATGATGATCGCGTCCTGGGTGCTTGGGTCCTGTGCAGAGAAACACGTGGAGTAGACGAGGTCGGAGTCAAAAGATTACTATCCACTGACTTGAGAGCATCGGCGCACGATGTTTCAAGCGCTGTTCGTCGCTCTCTCAGCACGGCTTGTCTGTCTAGTAAGCCGCGAATCTGCTTCTCCAACGACTCCAACTCCAACTGCACCGAATGCAGCTCGAACGTGTCCTCACCTGCACTCAAAGGTAACATTAGACACACATCTGAGTTATTCGCCATTGTAGCAGATGTGCTACGATGGCGAATTGTAGGTATCAGTGGTTACCGGGTGTAAACAAGTTACCACGCGTGCAATGCTAGCGGGCTACGGCTAGTAGCGGAAGTTCGGATATAAGTAGCGATATCAAAGCAATCCGATTGTTTTTTTATAGATAATCGTATCGGAGATGTTCACACGCTGTAAACAATAGAAAGTATTCGTTTGTAAGTGAGCGTTAAGAAGAAAATCAAGGATTATGAATCAATTTGACGGAGCTCAAACACAAACAACGCGCTCACGAGTGTCTTTTTAGTGTCTTTTAAGGGTCTTGAGAGTGTAAAGTTGAGCCAATGGAGGCCTTTCAGAGCATCAGATTTACACTAAAATATCTTCATTTGTGTCTGAAGATGAACGGAGGTCTGACGGGTGTCCAACCACATGAGGCTCAGTCATTAATGACAGAATTTTCATTTTTGGGTGAACTAACCCTTTAAGAGATGCCAGTAATAATAGACTGAGATCTAACCCTAAGGCCAGGTGTAATCGCTGTGCTGTGTGTGCAGGTGCGGTGGCCAGCTCTGAGGTGAAGATGCGCCTACAGGAGTTCGTTCTGAATAAAAAGAAAGCGCTCGCTCAGCGCAGTCTCAACCACTGCATCTCCAGCAACCCGCGCTACTGGTACTGATGATCGAGTTAATGACGCTCACACTGTTAGTTATTCAGACTCAAACAGATCACAGCGTATCAATCAGAGTTAAAGGATTAGTTCACTTTTAAAATAAACTTTTGCTGATAATTTACTCACCCCCATGTCATCCAACATGTCTTTCTTTCTGTAGTTGAAAAGAAATGAAGGTTTTGGATGAAAACAGTCCAGGGTTGTTCTCCATATAATAGACTTCAATGGGCTCCAAACGGTTCAAGGTCCAAATGTCAGTTTCAGTGCAGCTTCAAACGACACCAGATGATGAATAAGGGACGTGATCGTCTCCGAGCTCCGCCATAACTTCCGCTAAGTGAGGTCAAAATACGAGCATGGTCATAGATGTATCGATAGATGCCTCATTAGCGCCTGCACGGATCAGTAGAATAAGGCATCTACGATCAATATATCTATGACCATGCTTGTATTTGGACCTCACTTAGCGGAAGTTATGTCTGAGCTCAGAGATGATCACGTTCGTCTGATAAGAGGTAAAATAATAGCATAAATACTGCTGGGTTTCTCTCAGAAACTGATGGTTTGGCTAGATAAGACCCTTATTCATCGTCTGGTGTCGTTTGAAGCTGCACTGAAACTGTCATTTGGACCTTGAACTGTTTGGAGCCCATTGAAGTCCATTATATGGAGAAAAACCCTGGACTGTTTTCATCTAAAACCTTCATTTCTTTTCAACTGCAGAAAGAAAGACATGGACATCTTGGATGACATGGGGGTGAGGAAATTATCAGCAAAAGTTTATTTAAAAGTGAACTAATCCTTTAACCCGATCCATACAGACCTTCATCGGCAGAGGTCAATCCTGTGATGTCATTCTCTTAGAGAGATCACAGACGGTCAAAGGTCACAGGTCTCAACACCATCTGTGAGTTTGTCATGCTTCTCTGTGTGACTCTGTGGTTCTCTGTGGTTTTCATCAGCGCCGCTGAACGTACCATTAATACTTTCTGAACAAAGATGATAATTTTACTCATTGATGTGTCAGGCATTGATGGGGTTTGAACCCTAACCCTTTGCTTGGATTGTGATTACTGCTGTCTGTCTTCTCTGTCCAGGAAAACTCAGCACAGTTCTTTAGATCAGAGCTCCCCACCTCAAACCACCGCCAGTGCCTACAGCCATCCTGCCATGGGCTCCAGAGACTTTCCCCTGCGCAAAACAGGTACTGTCAGTCCTCCCCGTGTCTGAAGCTGATGCAGGAGACGCTGCAGGCATGAGGAGAGAATAGATATGATTGCGTGTTGTCATCAGTCCTTTTGCAAGGTGAGCAATTAGAGCTGTGTTTAGGTGAGAATGTAGAGTTGAGTGAGTTTTGACATGAATGAACCCTAACCCTTCAGAGGAAGCCAGGCACTGTTTGTACTGTATAATTATTCACTTAGTGGTGAAGCCGGTGCGATGATGTTGACTGAAGCCGGCGCTGGAGACCAGCCACAGTTTACTGTGTGTGTGTGTGTGTGTGTGTGTGTGTGTGTGTGTGTGTGAGCTAATGGAACATGATCTCGCTGTAGACGGCGGTTAGCGTGTGTTTTGCCACAGACAGCAGCTTCTGTCGTCTGACACTGATATCAGATGAACCTCTCCTGTAGATGATCAGATGGCTCTCCTCAAGCCATAGTGTTCACATGTCATCATGTTATAGGAACGCCCACCTGGAGGGCAAAACCAGGCTCTCCACTGCACGCTAGTCATTTTTACCAGGTTTGTAGTCGGTATTAATGCGGTAAGACTGATATTAAAATACCAAATTCAATATACACCTTATTGATGTTGCATACTTTGTACAGGAAAGCAGACGAACACAGAATATTAGTGCAACACAAGGTGTTTTCCCATCAAACCCATTATAAAGAAAACACGTTGAGTTCATATTCTTGCCTCATCTACTCACCTGTTTATAGTATGCCTCATCAAAAAGGTGTAAACTGAATTTGATCTTTTAATATCAGTGTTTTAGTCCATTACAGCACTTCAAGGGTGGGTTCACTAAGGATTCTTTAGCCTGTCTTCAGTTCACCTCCTCTATAACGGTTTTACTGCGCAATTAATCTGTGTTTAAAATGAAGTGGCGCAACGACTCAATTTAAAATAAAACCCATATCAACAAATCCTTTAAACTCTGCTTCATTTAATCCTTATTGGTGCAGCTCACCCTGTAGTGTTTTTCACGTTAAGCGTTTTAAAAACGTCCCGCTGTTTTCAGTGATTGAAATACTGTATATGGATCATAAGTGCCCAAAACGTGCATCTTGTTCACATATTTTTGTTTTAAGATGGAAATTTGACAGGCTTGTGCTGCCGTTCTATGGCGGCTTTGCCCTCCAAGGCTCCGCGACAGTCACATGACTGAAAACTATGGACTCATTCTTTGCGGTTTCCCATCTAGTGTAGTTTCTCTCACAGGCCGTCTGAGCATCATTTCCTGTAGCGGCGAATGAATCGACAGCGCAGGCTTTTCGTTCAGATTGTGTCACAGTAAATGAGACGGTGGGATGGTGTGAGATGGTGGTCCAGTGGGTTAAACCATGGATGTCCAAATGTCCAAACTTACTCCATGTTGCTCCAGGGGGATTGTCCCTGTAATAAGGCACTGTAAGTCGCTTTGGATAAAAGCGTCTGCCAAATGCATAAATGTAAATGTAAATCTACTGCAGGGCGGAGAGTGGCGTCTGTCGTCATGAGCGGACCCTTTGACAGGGTTCCCACACTTCTTGAAAGTACTTGAATTTCAGACACATGGATTCAAGGCCTGGAAAGTGCTTGAATTAAGTGTGAACTATATTTTGTTAGATTAGCATGGTGCTATTACAGCGCCTTCATGCGCTGCCAAAGCCGGAACAAAACCGCATTACGGGAGGAAGATATTTCAATATATTTCTGCTGTTCCATAAGCGCCATCTGCTGTCTAAAGCCCTATTCGTTCGGTAGTTGTTTCTGGTGGGGTCGTGAGGTATTTTCCTCATTGTCAGGGGCTAGTCTGGGATTTTATTGCCGCCCGAATCCAGAATGTCAGTGTTTTTCTCCCACCACCCGCGTTAAAATCCCCGGCCGAATTACCCACTGCTTTAGACAAACACCAAAGATGTGTGGTCATTTAATTGCCGTTTTTTCAAAATGAGATCACTTCAAAATTCACTGTTTATATCCTTTTTGGCCCCTGCAGGCCACCGTACGGTTGTGCTTTGCTGTAATTTGGATGCATTTTAAAGATCTAGACTTTTATTACTGAAATGCTGGCAAGTATTTACAAGAGTAATATATTTCATCACCGAAAAAAGAAGAAAATGGGCCGTTATTACAGCAGCGATTATATCTGTTAAATATAATATATGTGCAGGTCTTAAAAGCCTTCAAATTAATTTTTAAAAAGGTACATGTACAGGTGATTTAATAAATAATTTAGCATATTTTTAATGCCTAACATTTAACTTGTCCATATCTTTTCATTTAATTGGAAAACAATATTATCTCTATATTTTGATGTTTTAATTAAGTAAAGATCTATAAAAAAGAAAACTAAAACTAGTGTGAAGTAAATGTTAAAAGCAGGAATAAGAGCTGCAAACTACATCTCTCGTTAAAACTCGCTCGCTCTTCTACACCAGCCTCTTTCCTCATTGGATTTTGTAAAATTGCTAATTTTTCCTCATTGGAAATTGTATTTATTTGTCAGTTTATGCTTTAGTGTTACTGCATTAATGATAGACACAGGTACAGTAGGTGTTTGAGATATTGGCAGTAACACACACACCGTAATCGTTTTTATTGTGCTTGATTTAACATAAAAGGTGCTTTAAGAAGTCCTTGAATCTGGTGTTCATGAAAGAGTGGGAACCCTGCTATGAGCGGAAGAACAGCCATTATTTGATGGACATGGACACACACGGCTTCATCGTGTCCCTGTGTGTGTGATGATGATGCTCATTTCAAATGGTGTGTTTGTTCTGTGAGGCTTCTTACAGCTTCTCTCTCTAGTATTACTAGCTCGTCCTTGGATGTGGTTGACCGAACCTCGTTCTGAATGAAACATGCACTCTATTCCCATAAAGCTGCTTGTGTGAGCAGTTCCCTGTTGTGGTTTCAGCATCCGAGCCGAACCTGAAGCTGCGCTCGCGGCTGAAGCAGAAGGTGTGTGAGCGGCGGAGCAGCCCGTTATTGCGGCGCAGGGACAGTCCGGTCGGCACGCTGAAGAAACGCTCTCTGGACGCGGCAGGTGAAGTGCGAGACGCTCATGATCGCTGACACCGGAGTGCTTCCACACAGACCAACTCCTCTGAGTTTCTCTTCTGGCTCTGTAGATTCGGCCTGTAGCAGCGCTCCTGCGTCAGGACCCAGTTCCCCGAACAACAGCTCACACGCAAACCTGTGCGAGAACGGCCTCAGTGCGACCGAGGTGAGACGTGTGTGTGTGTGTGTGTGTGTGTGTGTGTAAAAACTAGGGATGCCACAATTCTCAATATAATATTGAACCGTTCGGTACGGCATTCACGGTTCAATACGCGCTTGTGAATTGCGTTTTTTTCGGGTTCGCATTTAATTAATTATTTTTCTACAAATTCTATAATTTGCCTCCATCCCAATACTGAACAACAACACACATTCACATCACAGGTTAGTGGTAGAGTTATACTCACAGAACACTAGAGTTATTCACAATCACCAAAGTTCATTATTTGCATGTGTTTTAAAGCCTTGCCTCGCATGTGCGGTTTAACATGCGCTTCTCAGAGCGCGCGCACTAAACGCCTGTCAAACACGAGATTACTGAACTAAGTAGTCGTCTTACTGCGCTAATACTGTCAAATACACACAAGGTTAACATAAACACTGTCGGTTATGTCTAAAGTGAAAGTAAAATCGCAATCGTGTCTGTATTTTAGATGAGCGCAGGTCTTTAATTGACAGCGGCGCAGCCTATAGTGAACACGCTGGCCTTAAAGGGACAGTTCACCTATAAAATGATGTCATTATTTACTCACTCTAATATTGTTCCAAACCTGTATTCATTTCTCGATGACAGAATTTTCATTTTTGAGTGAAATATCCCTTTAATGTTAATAAAACAACAAAAGACACAGAGAAAATCATTCACTGCTCTTGACTGAAGAACTAATACAGGAGCTTTAATAAGAATCAGTGTATATTTTATAGTGAAGTCTGTGTAGTGTTTTATTTTTACATTCATTCGTTCAATTTCATACTTAAATGCTGCTGTACAGCTCTGAGCTACCAGTGTAAATCTTTATATATATTTATTATCCAATATACTAGGAATGTGAACAAGGGTTTTTTTAAGTAAAGTTTTAAGTTTAAGTAAGGTTTTTCAATTATTTTAAGTAAAATAAAGAAAGAGTATTGCAATAAAAATAGTCTTTTTTCTCCTTAACCTCTTGCTGTTCCTGTCGCCTAAGAATAGAATAACAAAAAATGTATGTGACAAGCCATCAGAACCAAACCGAACTGATAACCGTGGTTAAAAACCGAGGTATGTATTGAACCGTGGACTAACTGTAGTGTTGCATCCCTAGTAAAAACCTCTTTTTCTCTCCATTTCACCTCTGCTCTAGCGTGTTTCCGAGTCTGCTGGCTCTGATAAATGTTCTTCTATAGAGCGGGGCGGGTGTGACCATCAGCAGCTCGCATCGCACATGTTCCCTCGACCAAAACCCAACAGGATTTTCCCATAGGCTTTTGCATTATCCCAAAAAACAAGCTCTGTGATCAACAAAAGTTTATGATACTTATACATTTCACAAATGAACACAACTTTTATGAATTGTGAAGCCAGTCACCAGAAGTAAAAAGCTAAAGGTAGGGAATAAACGGACAGCGTCATCATAACAACTCTTTCAGTTTTTATCTCAAAACATTTTCCCAGAACGTTTGAGTTAGAATAGTTTATGAAAGCACAATTATGAGCATAATGAGGCTGTAAAAGCGGACTGAGGTGACCCGCTCGTCTGTAGTCCATTAGCCATGGGTGAACACCCGCCTTTACACAACAGCGATCACGAGTGGGTAATACTGATGTACTTTATGTCGTATAATAAAACATGAAAGTGTCTTGAGCTTGTGTTCACCTCAGACCTTATTTCAGCCATTTAACCCAAATTTAACACCATTGACTTTGGGACGATGGAACATGAAATGCTAAAACTCGTTTCCGCTTTAGGCCTACAACGTGATGTCATACCTCAGTCCCTCCAGAAAAATGTGATTATGCGATCGCATGATTTAATGCATAATCAGCCAAAGTCCGCCGTATTTTTTCAAATACGCCGCACTTTCGCAGCATAAATTGCCTATTTCCGCGTGCAAAATATGCGGGGCTAGCATGATTTCATAATCCCTGCATTTTCGTTGCAAAAAAGTCATATATATTTGCAGAAAGTTGAAAAATGTTTGTTTACTTCACACAAGAGCCGCCATTTCCCCCTGTTGCCATGGGAACGTTTTGAAGTGACGTAATTACCCGATGCGAACCCAGCGGTGAAACCATAGATATCGGTGAAACCATGATGAAGCACGCAAATTCCCATTTGCTAACAAAAATAACAGCAAAAGACAAAAAAAAAAAAGCAGTTTCCCGGTGTGTTGACCGATTTCAAAACACAGCATCATGAAGCTTCAGAGCGTTATGAATCAGCGAGTCGATTCAGCGGTTTGGATCGCCAAAGTCACGTATTTCAGCAGTTTGGCAGTTTGACACGGGATCCGAACCGCTGAATCGACTCACTGATTCATAACGCTCCGAACTGCTGAATCAACTCACTGATTCATAACGCTCCGAACTGCTGAATCAACTCACTGATTCATAACGCTCCGAACTGCTGAATCGACTCACTGATTCATAACGCTCCAAACCGCTGAATCGACTCACTGATTCATAATGCTTCGAAGCTTCATGATGCCGTGTTTTGAAATCGTCATCACTATATAAGTCGTTATTAAGGGTTTTTTTGTGCACAAAAACTATTCTCGCCGCTTCATAAAGTTATTGTAGAGCCGCTGTAGTGAGATGGACTTTGTAACGACGTCTTTAGTGCCTTTTAAGGGTCTTGAGAGTGTAAAGTTGAGCCAATGGAGGCCTTTCAGAGCATCAGATTTACACTAAAATATCTTCATTTGTGTCTGAAGATGAACGGAGGTCTGACGGGTGTCCAACCACATGAGGCTCAGTCATTAATGACACAATCTACAGTTTTGGGTGAACTAACCCTTTAAGAGATTGCACTTTGTGCATTGGAAGCACTCAAATGTCTGTTTTGTAGCTACCTCTGTAAAAAAAAATCAGAAGTTGTAGCATATTCCTTTTGTAAAGCTACAGAACTTGTTTGACATGTGTTTATTAAGGTCTTCAATAAAACATGATGAGAACTTAAATATTCCCAGCACTTTCTGTGATGTAGTGCTTTTTTTCTCTTTTTCATCAAACCGCAGTTTTTGCAAGTTCCCGCAATTTCATTGCATAAAATTGCATAAATATCCCGCATTTTCCATTGAATTTTTTAAGAAAACGTGCCGCATAATCAAGGATTTTTGCCCGTAACAATAACAAAAAAAGCCAAATTTTTCTGGAAGGACTGATACCTGCACCTCTCTATTGTAAGTTACTTTGGATAACATGTATAAATGTGAATGTGCTCCAGTCGTCTCTCAGGCCCGCTGGTGATTCGGTCAGTCAGCTGTCGCTCTACACGTCTCCTTCACTACCCAACATCACCCTGGGTCTGCCCGCCAGCGCCAACGACAGCGTGAGTATTCACTCACTCTACTATCCATTACTTTTGTCTAGTTATTTCTTGAATATTTCTACAACCCCAAATCAGAAAAAGTTGGGACAGTATGGAAAACGCAAAAAAAAAGAAAAAAGAAGTGATTTCTAAATTTACTTTGACTTGTATTTCATTGCAGACAATATGAACACAAAATATTTCATGTTTTGTCTGGTCAACTTCATGTCATTTGTAAATATGCATCCTGTCATTTAAAAAAAAAGTTGGGACAGTAAAGCATTTTCCACTTTGTAATGTTGCCATTCCTTTTCACAACACTTAAAAGACGTTTAGGGACTGAAGACACCAAGTGATGAAGTGTTTCAGGTGTAATTTTGTCCCATTCTTCCTGCAAACAAGTCTTAAGGTGGGCAACAGTTCGGGGTCTTCGTTGTCCACATTCTCTATTGGAGACAGGTCGGGACTGAGGCAGGCCAGTCAAGTACCCGAACCCTCTTCCTCCACAGCCAGGACTGCAGAATGTGTGCAGAATGTGCTTTTGCATTGTCTTGTTGAAATATGCATGGACGTCCCTGGAAAAGATGTCTTCTTGAAGGCAGCATATTATGCTCCAAAATCTCTATGTACTTTTCAGCATTAATGGTGCCTTCACAGAAGTGCAAGTTACCTTTGCCAAGGGCACTGACACAACCCCATACCATGACAGACCCTGGCTTCTGGACTTGTTGCTGGTAACAGTCTGGATGATCCTTTTCTTCTTTGGTCCAGAGCACACGGCGTCCATTCCTCCCAAAAAATACCTGAAATACTGCTTCATCTGAGCACAGTACACGTTTCCACTGTGTGATGCTCCATCCCAGATGCCTCGAGCCCAGAGAAGTCGACGGCGCTTCTGGACACTGTTAACATAGGGCTTCCTTTTGGCACAGTACAGTTTAACTGGCATTTGTGGATGTAACTACGTATTGTGGTACTTGACAAAGGTTTGCCAAAGTAGTCCTGAGCCCATGTGGTGATATGGCTTCTAGATGATGACGATTCTTGATGCAGTGCCGCCTGAGGGATCGGAGATCACGGTTGTTCAGCTTAGGCTTGCGCCCTTGTCCTTTACGCACTGAAATTCCTCCAGATTCCTCAAATCTTTTAATTATGTTATGCACTGTTGAATGTGAAACATCCAAATCTCTTCCTATCTTTCTTTGAGGAACATTGTTTTTAAACATTTCAATAATTTTCTCACATATTTGTTGGCAAACTGGCGATCCTCGGCCCATCTTTGCTCCTAAAGGATTAGACCTTTCTTGGATGCTGTTTTTGTACCAAATCATAATTACAGTAACCTGTTTGCATCACCTGTTTCAAATCACATCATTATTTAACTATTTTACCTCATTACTAGCCCTAAATTGCTCCTGTCCCAACTTTTTTTGAAATGTGTTGCAGGTCTGAATGACAGGAAAGGATGCATATTTACAAATGACATGAAGTTGACCAGACAAAACATGAAATATTTTGTGTTCATATTGTCTGCAATGAAATACAAGTCAAAGTAAATTTAGAAATCACTTCTTTTTTTATTTATTTGCGTTTTCCATACTGTCCCAACTTTTTCTGATTTGGGGTTGTAGAAACGATTAGCGAATAGTTTGTGTGTGTGTGAGAAATGGTCAGGGTCGATCTGAGGCGTGTGTTTGAGCTCTGGAGTGTGTTTTTTTGGCGCTCGTCTTCCTTTTGCTTCATAATGTGATGCTTAGGAAAAGATTGAGTTTCATTTTGTCATTTCTTCCACAAGGTGACGTCTACCCAGCCAGACAGTGATCATTTGTCGGTGACTGGTTTACCCATAAGCTCTCCGTTCCTGGCCGCTTCTCACCTTCCGTCGTTCCTTGGCAATTCAGACACTGCAAACTCCCACAATGCACTGCTGCAGCACATGGTCCTTCTGGAGCAATCTGCCCCACCGAGTCCTTTAGCCACAGGTGAGTAGAGCTCAGAGTCTGTTAAAAACCTCTTGATTTGTGCAATGGCTGAGCGTTTCCCAGGGCCGGTGTGAAAGCGTTATGTAAACCGTGAGATGTGTGTATGGGCCGCTCTTCATAACCAAATCAGGGCTCCTCACAGGTCATTAGATCAGTGCTGGGCGGGTCTGTCTCCGTGCCAGCGCGGGGTTCGCTCTCGCGCAGGCTCAGAAGAATACCCCTCTGAGTCCCTGAATGAAACAACGATCCCGCTCAGAGCCATTTTCAGCTGCCAGGTCCGCCACGCATGGACGCTCGTGACGTCTGGAGGATCCTGAATGGATAGACATGCGTTCCGATGTGCTTCTGGAGACTTCCGGTTGAAGCCAGCCGTCATGAGTGTGTGTGTGTGTGTGTGTGTGTGTGTGTGTGTGTGTGTGTGTGTGTGTGTGTGTGTGTGTGTGTGTGTGTGTGTGTGTGTGTGTGTGTGTGTGTGTGTGTGTGTGTGTGTGTGTGTGTGTGTGTGTGTGTGTGTGTGTGTGTGTGTGTGTTCATTAGGGTTGGGTATCGTTTGGGTTTTTTTCCATTCCGGTGCCAAACCGATACTTTTAAAACGGTACCGGTGCCTGAACCGATACTTTAAAAAAAAGGCCACAAAACGAGGTGGATGACATTAAATGGCTTTTTTATATATATTTTTTATTTAAATTGAACCATTTATTTAAAGTTTAATGTATACTTAAATGTATGAATATAAATAAATACAAAACACAATTTACTTATTTACAAATTATTATTGACTTATTTACAAATTCACAGTAAAACCTAAGCCACTAACTCAACTACAACAAGCCTTATATAACTCTAAATAACAGTTACAGTAATAACAGCAGTCATCTGTGTTCTTGCTCTGCTACAAACCAGCTTCAAGCTTCAGCTTTATTTTGAAATATGATCATATTGTCTGGCTAAATATTTTAGAACGCATGGCCTTATTGTTTCCATGGCGACACGTCATGTTTCTCACATAACACACAGCGGCCACAATAAGGCTAACAGCTCAGCTGTATCGGGTTTATTTCGTTTTTTCTTTTTATTCAAAATATTCACAAACTTCTTAACTGTGTCACGAACTATCTGATGTTCAAATGTGTGAGTGAATGTGTGTTAGTTGATCTATAAAGCGCAATGGGCGGCGCCATGTTAGTTTACGCCTCAGAATCGGATCTGTCGGTTTTACAACACTTGAGTTCATTCTCGTCTCACAAAATGCATGAAATTAAGTGACCAGTGAACTGGAAGAAGAATAGAGAAAACTATAGAGTTACTGTATAATGTGCATGTATCTGATGTGAATAAAACACAGGCGTGTGTTCATGAGGCGTGTGTTCATGAGGCGTGTGTTCTGCACAGGTATGGCCGGGATGTCTCCGAGCCTGCAGAAGCTGAAGCAGCACCGGCCGCTGGGACGCACTCAGTCGGCTCCTCTGCCCCAGAGTGGACAGGCCCTCCAGCAGCTCGTGGTCCAGCAGCAGCACCAGCAGTTCCTGGAGAAACACAAGCAGCACTTCCAGCAGCTTCACATCAACAAGGTCAGAGATCAGACTTCTCACCCTAACCCTACCATGACAGATTTACTGGCTGTAATAATTTTCAGTTTAGACCGATCTCTCGGGTGGATGTGATTATCACCAAGCCTGCGGTTCTGTTCACTGCTTCACATGGTTAGGAAACCGATATCTTACCAGTGTGTGATGGTGTGTGACAGATGAGGATCTGAGTTTCCCACTAATACCCTGTTTGGAGTGACCACCGTCTTAATGGGTTAGTTCACCCAAAAATGTAAATTCTGTCATTAATTCCTCACCCTCATGTGGTTGGACACCCGTCAGACCTCCGTTCATCTTCAGACACAAATGAAGATATTTTAGTGTAAAGCTGATGCTGAGAAAGGCTTCAGATTGGCCTCCATTGGCATTCAGTACATTTACACTCACAAGACGCATAAAAGGCACTAAAACGTCGCTACAAAGTCCATCTCACCACAGTGGCTCTACAATAATTTTACAAAGCACCGACAATAGTTTTTGTGCGCAAAAAAAATCTAAATAACGCCTTTATCCAGCTTGTTCTTGTCTTCCGTGTGTGTCTCCACGACGCATGCGTGAGAATATGAGCAGATCCGGCGTTCGGACACATGACCCAGAAGAGATTTGTTTACAAGCAGAGGAAGACGCGCGTATCTCAGCTGTTGAATTCTACACTGATCGTGCTTTAGGTCTCGCTGTAGAGCTCAAATGGGGCTAAAGTGGCATTTCATGGATTCCCGAACGCCGGATCTGCTCATATTCTCACGCATGCGTCGTGGAGACACACACGGAAGACAAGAACAAGCTGGATAAAGTCGTTATTTTGATTTTTTTTTCCGCACAAAAACTATTGTTGTCGCTTCGTAAAATTATTGTAGAGTCACTGTGGTGAGATGGACTTTGTAACGACGTTTTCAGTGCCTTTTATGGGTCTTGTGAGTGTAAATGAACTGAATGCCAATGGAGGCCAATCTGAAGCCTTTCAGAGCATCAGATTTACACTAAAATATCTTCATTTGTGTCTGAAGATGAACGGAGGTCTGACGGGTGTCCAACCACATGAGGGTGAGGAATTAATGACAGAATTTACATTTTTGGGTGAACTAACCCTTTAAGCTCATGTATTAAGCTCTCGCTCTGGGAAAATAGAAACGCTTGTTTTGAAGCAAAGATAATAAAAGAGGCTTCCTCTGCCGTTCATGACCTCGGTCTGGCAGCCGTAGCTTCAGCTTCAGATTTTTTAGTGTTACGTTTTTTCTTAAGTTCAGCAACGTAATCATTGAAGTACTGCATGAATAAAAGATTCAGTCTCCAGATGTAAAAAATTAATTGAATAGGTAGACAATGGCGCTAGCAATGCCGAGGTCATGGGTTCAGTTCCCAGGAAACACACACAGGGATAAATGGCCGTCAGGTCACTGTGAATAAAACCGTTCTTGTCAGTCCTGTGCTCTTCCTTATGCCCTTGATTGAACCAAAGCGAGTCCGTGGCGGTCAAGGCAAGACTTAATTTCTCACTCTCCTGAATGAAGAGCAGTTTTCTCTCTAACTGAGGCAAACACCTGAAAATGGTACAAGAAAGCCTGGTGAAAAAGTGAAAAATGGTTCAAAAGTAGAGCGGCTCTAGCAATGGCAAGGTCATGGGTTTGATGCCCATGGGATTCATGAACCGATAACATGTACACCTTTAACCTTCTCGAGTCGATCGGCTCTTTTTTTCTTATCAGTGCAAGTGTTATGCATCATTATAATCTGTTAAGTTTCTTTTTTTTGTGTACAGTCACAATAAAAACAAAATGTTTAGCTTTTTGCAAAATAAAGAAATCAAACATGATGTGCGATCTGCAGCCTCTCTGTCAAAGACGTTCATTCAGAAAATGACCTCTAGCTTAGTGAATACTTGTCTAACAAACATGAGACATATGTCTAAAGAAACGCTGAAATGTCAGGTTTTAAACAATGTAAACCAAATTTAAAACAAATATTCTGTGTTTATGTAATCTGTTCGAAAAGCAATACACGTCAGTCACGCAAGCTACTTCATTATCCACTAATGCGACCACGCCCACACAGATCGTGCTTTTTCAGATTCAAACACTGGCGATCCACGCATCAACTCATACAAACACATCTAGTGAAGCGCTTTAGCGTTACTTCAGCTACATCGCTTTGAGACGTGTTTGAGCAATAATCCTGGATTTATTCTCCTCATGCAAAGCTGTTCATTTCTGAAAGCAAAGGACTCCGCCGATAAGGTCAATTTATTCTGTTAGCATCTGTGAATATTACATAAAAAAAGTTTAAATAGGAATCCTGTTGCAACATTAAATGTCATACACGCAATATTGTGTTTTCTTAGACAAGATTTATTTTGCTTGTTTTGGACAGATTATAATGTGTTTATTGTAAAAGAGCCTAGTGTCACATCAGTAAAGCTTTTATTCGCAAATGTCTGCTCAGATGCTATAAATATAGTACCAGTCAAACGTATTTTGCTTCATATTGATGTTTAAATATTATAGCCTAATGTTATTTTTTTTATTTAATATCAAAGTTTGTCAGAAATGATTCTGGAGGTTTTTTTTGTAGAAAGAGAATTGCTTTCTTTAAAGCGAATTTCGTTTTGTATAAAATGTATCTTAATTTGAAAAAAAATGTAGAAAAAAATGATCTTAGTAATTTTTGTCTTGTTTCTAGTCTAAACATTTAAACATTCTTAAATCAAGATGCATTTACTAGATAAGTACAATATAATGTCCTTTGTCCTGCTGCTCTCAGTCACATAAGTACCCGAAGCTCATTCATTATGCGGCTCATTATGCGGCTCATTATGTTCTCTTGTCTTCTCAGGTGATACCCAGCATTATTCATTAGAAATCACGCCTCCTCGCATACTGGCTTTGTAAAGAAAAACTGTCTTTCAATTTTTAAATCAGTGTATTGTTTCATGTGAATGAGTAGGCTCAATGATTCTCACATCAGTTTGAAGCAAAAACTCAATGCAAATACACTCATTATTCAAAGGTCTTGTGAACACATATCTATTGTGTGTTTTGAGGCCTTAATTTTATTTAGTTTTTTAGTTTAAAAAAAAATCATGCATAAACATTTTTCTCTCAGAAATTCAAGCATATACATACATGTTGCTCTCATATTCTGGTAGCCCAGTTTGTGCTGAATACAGTGTAAGTACACTTCATGTGTTATAAGCAACTGAAAAAAACACAAATGTCATGTCAAGACTTCTCCAGGGCCTTAAACCAGCTCAGACTCCAGAGGGTTAATGCAATGCAAGTCGTTAATAAAGTATTTGCTAAACGACTAATAAACTCATCATATGTTTTTAGCAGCAACGGTGTTTTAAATGCTGATTTATCTGTTCTCTGTCTGTTAGATGTTGGGTAAACCGAGCGATCGGCAGCACCAGAGTCACCCAGAGGAGACGGAGGAAGAGCTGCAGGACGCCACTCAGACGGAAACCCTTCCCATGAGCCTCTCCATTAAACAGGAACCAGATCTGACAGAGGAGCAGAGACAGGAGGAGCAGGAGCTGCTCTTCAACCAGGTGAGAGGAACAGCTGGAGCTCCAGAGGAGAGATGGTGTGTGTGTGTGTGTGTGTGTGGGGGGGGGGGGGGTGGGGGGGGGGGTGGTAATCCCTACGTTATGTGGCAATATGGCAAAGATGGCAATATCCGAAATCCTCGTCCTTGTGGGGACATTTTTAGGTCCCCATGAGGAAAACATCTTATAAATCTGACTAAGTGATGTTTTTTGATAATTTAAAAATGCAGAATGTTTCAAGATTCAAGAGTTTTATTTGTCACATACACAGTTATATACACAATATACAACTGGCAGTGAAATGTAAACAGGTCCGCTCCATGGACAGTGCAAATAACAGTTACAAGAACACAAGGGAAATTAAAATAGAAATAGAATAAAATTAGAATAAAAAGTATTAACATAAGTAGAGTTATAAATAAATCAAGTAAGATAAAAATAGGAAATAAGATAAAAATAAAAAAATAAATACAAATATTAAATATAAAGTAAGTGGATATGATAAGTGAGATAAACTGTAGACTTAAAAATAAGTGGAATGTCTCCTGTGATGGGGCAGGAGCAGTGTAGGGGGATAGAATATACAGTATGTACGGTATAAAAACCATTACGCCTATGGAAAGTCCCCATTAAACATGAAAACCCAACAGTGGCAAGGAAACCCAAACCCATCAGGAGCAGAATGGAGGAAAATAAACCTTGGAGAAACCAGGCTCAGTCGGGGGGGCAGTTCTCCTCTGGCCAATTAACAAACAGCGTATTATTATTATTCTGGAAACTTTACAGGTCAGAGGTCATAATCAAAGGATCGGAGGCAACACGCCGGAGACGGGTTTATTGAGGATGACATTTCGATTTAAAGGCCCACTGAAATCAAAATGGAAGTTCTCTTACGAGAGGTTCTCTCGTATTGCGTAAGTTTCCTTACGCATCGGGAAAGTATTCTTTCTTCGAGATTTCTGAAAAACCCAAAATTATCCTTAATTTTGTAACATTTGTAACATAGCGTGACGTGGCGACCAATGACCTGGCTTCATTTGCCTACAGATGGGGCGTGGCCACGTGTATATAAGCGGGGCTCACAGGCTGCGTATTCGATTTTCTTTTCTTCAGCGAAGCCCTTCGCATCGCTGGATCTGGAACCCGCCGCCGTGATCGTGCAGACGAGCAAGCAGAGGACAGCGCCTGAAGAAGCCGGCAGCATCGCGCCACCTTCAGCCATCCGTGCCTGCTCTGCTATCCGGCAGCCCATATCCTTTTACGCTCAAGTGTTGTCGCCGCTGCGTCACACTTTTCTCAAAAAGAGCCGAGCGTTTGTTACAAAATGTCTCGTTCCACCTGCGGCTCGTGTCACGCGCAGCTCAGTTCCGGGGACCGCCATGTGATCTGCGCTCTCTGCCTGGGCCGTGATCATGCCGCCGGCGGATGCCCGGAGTGCGAGGAACTGACGATGTTGACCCTGCGGGCTCGACTCGATCAGTTCGATGACGACATCCCTCCAGTCCCTGCTAAGCCGCCCAGAAAGAAGCACCGCTCGCAGCGGACTCCGGAGTTCGCAGAGAGAAGCTCGCCGGAACCCTTCCCGCCGGCTTCACTCTCGCCTTTCCCGCCCCCACCCCAGGCCGCCATTTCTGTTGCCGCCTCCGGGGATGAGGCGGATGCGGCCGCGGAACGAGCTGACAGCTGCTCCATCATGGCTTCCGACAGCGAGGACTGGTCTTCCGCGACCTCTTCAGTCCGGGCCTCCGGACGCTCTCGAGCGGGTGAGGACGCGGAACTGTTGCGTCTTCTCACCCGGGCTGTCGGGCAGCTAGGCCTCGAATGGGCCCCGCCCAAGGTGGCAGCGCCGAATCGACTTGACGGATGCTTCCTAAACAGTCGTCGCCGTGCGCCCACCTCCAGGACTGCACCTTTTCTGCCAGAGCTTCACGAGGAGCTCGCGAAGTCCTGGAACGCGCCATTCTCCGCGAGGGTCTCGTCTCAGGCTTCTTCGGCGCTCTCACAAGTTGACGGCGCAGCTGAGAAAGGCTACAATGCTATCCCTCCAGTGGAAGAGGCGGTCGCAGGGCACCTTTGCCCGCCTTCTGGTTGGCGCTCAAAGGCTGCCCTCCCGTCTAAGGCCTGCAGAGTGACGTCATCGCTGATCGGCCGCGCTTTCGCTGCCTCCGGTCAAGCGGCATCTGCTCTGCACTCTATGGCCGTGCTGCAAATCCTCCAAGCTAATCTCCTCCGCGACCTGGACGAGAAAAGCTATGACACTGAGTTGGTCCCGGATTTGCGAAGCGCGACGGATCTCGCCCTTCGCGCTACCAAGACCGCAGCACAGGCCCTCGGACGCTCTATGGCCTCCCTCACGGTAGCTGAGCGCCACCTCTGGCTCACGCTCGCGGATATGCGAGAAACAGAGCGCGCAGCCTTTCTAAACGCCCCGCTCTCCCCGTCTGGGCTCTTCGGACCAGCGGTCAAGGGGATTGTCGAACGTTTCTCTGAAGTGCAGAAGACGACTCAGGCCATGAACCTCTTCCTGCCTCGACGCCCCGGCGCTAGCCCCGCTTTCCAGGCACATTTGACCAATTCCAAACCACAGTAATCCTAATAACTACTATTGATTTAGTATTTAATAATGTATAAGTTATATATAATTGTTCATGAAGGCTGGAAATGAAAATCACCTTATATTCAGGTGTGCAGAATTATTAGGCATGTTTTCTTTTACAGATAAATTGAGCCAAAAAAGAGATTTAACTCAGACTGAAAAGTCAAAAAGTATTAAATGCCCATGAGAAGGATGCAATACTAATGCAATACTAGACATTGCAGTTAAGGCATGACCATTGGACAGTGAAATGCTTGTTGGGTCAGCAGGATCTGACAAAAACAGGTGGTGAAGAAAAGACACCTGTTAACTGCAAAATAATTAAGAATTAAGGTGAAGAATTAAGGGTGAAACCATCAGGAACCCTTTAGTCTCCAGCGCCACCATTTTCCAGAGCTGAACCTACCTGGAGTCTCCAGAAGTGCAAGGTGTCAGGATCTCAGAGACTTCAGTTAGGTAAAGAATCCTAAAAAATGACCCCCACTAGATAAGAATCACAAGCTGAAGTGTTGTAAAATACATGAAGGTTTTTTTATAGGCTTTATGGACAGATAGGTTGAGAGTGACTCTTGAAGGACCAGCACCACATCCTCTAGTACCACTGTTTGAAGAATTCATCTTCCAGAATCTGGCAGTACGTTTTGGGAGTTCATTTTTAGTCCATCTCTGCAAAACGGACTTCAGGATGGACTAAAATGAACTCCCAAAACGTACTGCCAGATTCTGGAAGATGAATTCTTCAAACAGTGGTACTAGAGGATGTGGTGCTGGTCCTTCAAGAGTCATTCTCAACCTATAAAACCTATAAAGCCTATAAAAAAGCAGGCTTCATGTATTTTACAACACTTCAGCTTATGATTCTTATTTAGTGGGGGTCATTTTTTAGGATTCTTTACCTAACTGAAGTCTCTGAGATCCTGACACCTGCACTTCTGGAGACTCCAGGTAGGTTGCAGCTCTGGAAAATGGTGGCGCTGGAGATTAAAGGGTTCCTGATGGTTTCACACTTAATTCTTCACCTTAATTCTTAATTCTTTTGCAGTTAATAGGTGTCTTTTCTCCGCCACATGTTTTTGTCTGACCCTGCTGACCCAACGAGCATTTCACTGTCCAATGGTCATGCCTTAACTGCAATGTCTAGTATTGCATTAGTATTGCAACCTTCTCATGGGCATTTAATACTTTTTGACTTTTCAGTCTGAGTTAAATCTCTTTTTTGGCTCAATTTATCTGTAAAAGAAAACATGCCTAATAATTCTGCACACCTGAATATAAGGTGTTTTTCATTTCCAGCCTTCATGAACAATTATATATCACTTATACATTATTAAATACTAAATCAATAGTAGTTATTAGGATTACTGTGGTTTGGAATTGGTCAAATGTGCCTGGAAAAAAAATATGATCAGAAAATCAACGTGCCTAATAATTCTGCACTCCCTGTACAGTGTGTAGGGCGGCCAGCCATCGCGAGCGATCGGCTGGCCCACAGCACAGAGAGCGCGCGCACTGCGCCCGCCCCTCCTATACAGGCCGTCAAACCCGCGAAGCGCGGCGTTTCGAGCCCGGAGGCCGTTCTATCCCGTGTGGCACACGCGAGAGCGTGGGAAGCCATTCCAGAGGTATCAGAATGGGTGCTGAAAACAGTGAAGCACGGCTACACTCTGCAGTTCGCTCGCTGCCCTCCGCGCTTCTGTGCGCGTACGGAGACGAGAGTGAGCGAGGAAGTAGCACATCTACTTCGAGCAGAGATAGCCACGCTGCTGTGCAAAGGGGCTATAGAACCGGTTCCCCATTCTATGAGCGAGTCAGGCTTTTACAGCCGGTATTTTCTCGTGCCAAAAAGGGATGGGTCGCTCAGACCGATTCTGGATCTGAGGCGTCTGAACAAAGCTCTTATGAGAAGATCGTTCAAGATGCTCACGACCAAGCAGATCCTCGCGCATATTCGCCCGAGAGACTGGCTAATCTCCCTAGATTTGAAAGATGCATATTTTCAAATCAAGATAACGCCGCGTCACAGGCCATTCTTACGATTCGCCTTCGACGGCCAGGCTTATCAATACACCGTCCTTCCGTTCGGCCTGTCACTAGCACCCCGTACATTTACGAAGTGCATGGACGCGGCCCTCGCTCCCCTGAGAAGTCGAGGGATGCGAGTATTGCACTATCTGGACGATTGGCTCATCCTGGCGCAGTCAGAGGCCGAGCTCCTCGCCCACAGGGCAATGCTGCTCAGCCATCTGGACAGCCTGGGGCTCACGGTCAATTGGACCAAGAGCTCATTAGTGCCCACGCAATCAACCTCATTTCTGGGTTTGAATCTGGACACTGTGGCAATGTCAGCCCGCCTGTCACCCCAACGCGCGCGCCAAGTTCGGCACATGGCTGCGTACTTCCGGCCGGGCAAAATCGCACCTCTCAAGCTCTTTCAGAGGATGCTGGGACATATGGCCTCAGCTGGCGCATGCGCCCGCTGCAATGCTGGTTAAACGCCCGAGTGCCTCACAGAGCCTGGGCGTCCGGAGGCTTCAGGATCAGAGTGACTCAGGGCTGCGTTTCAGCCCTAGAGCCCTGGTTAGTAGCCGACTGGTACCAGCGGGGAGTGACGATGGGAGCCATCTCACACCGCAAGGTCATCTCGATGGACGCCTCCACCTCGGGTTGGGGCTCCGTTTTCGAGGGCAGATCGGCCTCGGGCCTCTGGTCGAGCGGAGAAAAGCTCCTACACATAAACTGTTTGGAGATGATAGCGGTAGAGAACGCGCTCAAGCAGTTTCTACCGCTTATACGAGGACACCACGTGTTGGTCCGGTCGGACAATACCACAGTGGTGTCCTATGTGAACCGGCAGGGCGGTGTCAGGTCCGCTGCGCTGCGCTCGCTGAGAGCTGCGCACGTACCGGGCCACCTCAATGTGGTCCTGGACAAGCTGTCCAGGGGCCTCATTCTCCCAGGAGAATGGTCCCTGCACCCCCAGACAGTCCAGCTGGTATGGCGCCTATTCGGCAGAGCGGAGCTTGACCTCTTTGCAACAAAAGAGAACGCCCGCTGCCCGACGTTTCTGTCCAAAAGCGAGGATGCGCTGTCCCAACCTTGGCCCAGCCTCCCGCTGTATGCTTTCCCGCCGATTTCCCTATTGCCCCAGGTCATGGCGAAAATCAGGGAGACGCGCCGCCCGGTGCTCCTTATAGCACCGCGCTGGGAGAACCAGATTTGGTACCCAGAGCTGGTGAAGCTGTCGCACTCACCCCCCTGGCCAGTTCCGCTGAGAGCAGACCTCCTCTCTCAAGCAGGAGGGTCAGTTTGGCATCCCCATCCAGAGCGATGGTCTCCTGCATGTATGGGTGACCAACGGATACCCGTTGACCTGCCCGAAGGGGTTATGAACACGATTTCACACTCTTAGAGCCCCCTCGACGAGGCGGTTATATAGTTGTAAGTGGTCGGTGTTCACTGAGTGGCGTGTTTCCAAGGGATTGGACCCACAGCAATGTGGGGTCCAGCGGGTGCTCTCCTTCCTCCAGGAGCTTTTGGAACTGGGCAGGTCCCCTTCCACGCTCAAAGTGTATGTGGCGGCTATAGCAGCGTTCGCTCAGACGACGCTAGGTAGCACGCTAGGAAGGAACAAGCTCGTCATCCGTTTCCTCAGAGGAGCCAGACGGATGAATCCCCCGCGGCCCCCATCGGTTCCTATATGGGATCTGGCCTTGGTCCTAGAGGCCCTGAAGGCTCATCCCTTTGTCCCTTTGAACCGCTCGAGACTGTG
>NC_137110.1:52997704-53070204 GCF_949357685.1 Gobio gobio | reverse complement strand
CCACCGAACCCGAATCCTAGGCTTGCACTATGCGCGCCCCGCTGGTCGAACGTAATGACGCCGCCGTTGAAAGTGAAAATGGAACTCATGAACAGAAAACGTGGCAGTAGCTACTTTAAGTCAAAAGAAGGCGATTCAAGTTGAGCTACGTGTTCAATTTGCAATGCCGATTTGTCTCGTGATGACAAGGAGCCTAAACAACAGCTGCTGTTAAAACATTTGCATAAGAAACATCCGAGAGAATACGAGTTGTGCATGAAGGAATCTACAGACAGCAGCCAAAATGTATTTTATTTTACCGTGCAAACTGCTGCATATATATACTATTCTCTTAAAACTATCATTTCGTTATTTTTACTAACCCAAATAATGATTCATCCGCTATAGGTTGCACGTGAGGGGGAAAAATAGGTTCCTTCCACTTAAGAGTTGAGCTCTTTTTATTTTAAATATATCTCTTTACATAAATACTATTTTCTACTTTTAAAAAAATAATTTTGTTATTTTACTAACCCAGTGTTTTGTATGTGAATGTTGTTTCACGTGAATATTACCACAGGAGTGAAGCACAAAGCTTTTTTGAGCCTAGAAAGGTAATAATGTCAGATAGCACTTTTTCATTCTGTTTTGCGATCTGGATCAGGTCACTCGATTTTCCGTGAATTTGAACAATAGGCCTAGTCCATTTTATCCCAATGGACATAGACATCTCGTTTCTTTTCCCAAATCTTCACTCACGTCGCCATGTTCGCAGGGGATTGTAAACGTTTCTTCCTTTTGTTTGCTTATAATTAAGTCTATTATAACTATTCACATCCTTTACTGTGGGAAAGGATCAAAAACACTGTTGGACGAATACCTTTTTACTTCAAATTTTATTTAACACAGTTTGTTCTTGTTATTAAACTTGGTAAGGCGCGTCAAGTTTGGTTTATTTGAATGGCGCATTTCACACACGCCGGTGATTTTAGTTTAGTTTTCTCTGGCAGTGAATAATCAAACATTGCCTAAATGTCTTGACCCTGTGGAAGATAAAATCCGCTCTTCAGACCTTTTACAACAAGTGTTGCTTTGCAACATCAGTAGAACATATGAAGACGAAGATATTCAAGAAGGTGTCTATCCAGTGTCCCATTCCTCTCAAAGCGCAGAGCGGTAATGACGCATCTTTGCGGGGAAATAGTATGAATCAAATATTTTTCTTACTAATATTTATCCATCCATCCATCCATCTTCTTCCGCTTTATCCAGGGCTGGGTCGTGGGGGCAGCAGTCTAAGCAGAGATGCCCAGACTTCCCTCTCCCTAGCCACTTCCTCCAGCTCTTCCGGGGGGGACACCGAGGCGTTCTCAGGCCAGCCGGAAGACATAATCCCTCCAGCGTGTCCTTGGTCTTCCCCGGGGCCTCCTCCCGGTTGGACATGCCTGAAACACCTTCCCCGGGAAGGCGTTCAGGAGGCATCCGGAACAGATGCCCGAGCCCCCTCAGCTGACCCCTCTCGATGTGGAGGAGCAGCGGCTCTACTCCGAGTTCCTCCCGAGTGACTGAGCTTCTCACCCTATCTCTAAGGGAGCGCCCAGCCACCTTGCGGAGAAAGCTCATTTCGGCCACCTGTATCCGGGATCTTGTCCTTTCGGTCATGACCCAAAGCTCATGACCATAGGTGAGAGTAGGAACGTAGATTGACCGGTAAATCGAGAGCTTCGCCTTACGGCTTAGCTCTTTCTTCACAACAACAAACCGGTACATCGACCGCATTACTGCAGAAGCTGCACCGATCCGTGTTTCAATCTCCCGTTCCATCCTCCCCTCACTCGTGAACAAGACCCTAAGATACTTGAACTCCTCCACTTGAGGCAGGAACTCTCCACCAACCTGAAGTGGGCAAGCCACCCTTTTCCGACTGAGGACCATGGCCTCGGATTTGGAGGTGCTGATCCTCATCCCAGCCGCTTCACACTCGGCTGCAAACCGCCCCAGTGTTGAAGGTCCTGGCTCGAGGAGGCCAACACGACAACATCATCCGCAAAGAGCAGAGACGAAACCGCGTGGTCCCCAAACCTGATACCCTCCGGCCCCTGGCTGCGCCTAGAAATTCTGTCCATAAAAATGATGAACAGAACCGGCGACAAAGGGCAGCCCTGAAGGAGTCCAACATGCACCGGGAACAAGTCTGACTTACTGCCGGCAATGCGGACCAAACTCCTGCTTCGGTCATACAGGGACCGGACAGCCCTTAGCAAAGGACTCCCTGAGCACCCATACTCCCTGAGCACCCTCCACAGGATGCCGCGAGGGACACAGTCGAATGCCTTCTCCAAATCCACAAAACACATGTGGACTGGTTGGGCAAACTCCCATGAACCCTCCAGCACCCTGTAGAGTGTCCACAACATCCAGAGACTTGAGGTACTCAGGGCGGATCTCATCCAACCCCGGTGCCTTGTCACTAAGGAGTTTCTTGACCACCTCGGTGACTTCAGCTTGGGTGATGGACGAGTCCACCTCCGAGCCCTCAATGGAAGACGTGATGGCGGGATTGAGGAGATCCTCAAAGTATTCCTTCCACCGCCCGACGATATCCCCAGTTGAGGTCAACAGCCGTCCATCGCCACTGTAAACAGTGTTGGTAGGGCACTGCTTCCCCCTCCTGAGGCGTCGAACGGTTTGCCAGAATCTCTTCGAGGCCAGCCGATAGTCCTTTTCCATGGCCTCACCGAACTCCTCCCAGGCCCGAGTTTTTGCCTCCACAACCACCCGGGCTGCAGTCCGCTTGGCCTGCCGGTACGTGTCAGCTGCCTCAGGAGTCCTACAAGCCATCCAGGCCCGATAGGACTCCTTCTTCAGCTTGACGGCATCCTTACTTCCGGTATCCACCACCAGGTTCGGGGATTGCCGCCTCGACATGCACCGGAGACCTTACGGCCACAGCTCCGAGTGGCCGCTTTGACAATGGAGGTGGAGAACATGGTCCATTCGGACTCAATATCTCCAGCCTCCCTCGGGATCCGGTCGAAGTTCTGCCGGAGGTAGGAGTTGAAGATCTCTCTGACAGGAGACTCGGCCAAACGTTCCCAGCAGACCCTTACAGTACGCTTGGGTCTGCCGGGTCTGTCCAGCTTCCTCCCCCGCCATCGGATCCAACTCACCACCAGGTGGTGATCAGTTGACAGCTCCGCCCCTCTCTTCACCCGAGTGTCCAAGACATACGGCCGCAGGTCAGATGAAACGACCATAAAGTCGATCATTGACCTACGACCTAGAGTGTCCTGGTGCCATGTGCACTGATGGACACTCTTATGCCTGAACATGGTGTTCGTTATGGACAAACCGTAACTAGCACAGAAGTCCAATAACTGAACACCACTCGGGTTCAGATCAGGGGGGCCGTTCCTCCCAATCACGCCCCTCCAGGTGTCACTTTCATTGCCCACTGTGAGTCCCTGTGTGTCACTGTGAGTCCCCAGTCGGAGCACTTTCCAGCACCCCTCCCAGAGACTCTAAAAAGGTTGGATACTCTGCACTGCTATTCGGCCCGAAGGCACAAACGACAGTGAGAGACCTATCCCTGAGCCGAAGCCGCAGGGAAACGACCCTTTCGTTCACCGGGGTGAACTCCAACACATGGCAGCAGAGCTGGGGGGCTATAAGCAAACCCACACCAGCCCGCCGCCTCTCACCATGGGCAACTCCGGAGTGGTGAAGAGTCCATCCTCTCTCGAGGAGTGTGGTTCCAGAGCCCAAGCCGTGCGTAGAGGTGATTCCGACTATCTCTAGTCGGAACCTCTCAACCTCACGCACAATCTCAGGCTCCTTCCCCACCAGTGAGGTGACATTCCATGTCCCAAGAGCCAGTTTCCTTGTCCAGGGATCGGGTTGTCTAGGCTCCTGCCTTCGACTGCTGCCCGATTTTCTCTGCACCGGCCCCTTACGGTCCCTCCTGTGAGTGGTGGGCCCACGGGAAGGTGTCCCCACGTCGCTCCTTTGGGCTGAGCCCGGCCGGACCCCGTGGGGGAAGGCCCGGCCACCAGGCGCTCGCATACGAGCCCCAACCCCAGGCCTGGCTCCAGGGTGGGGCCCCGGCTGCGCCGTACCGGGCGACGTCACGGTCCTCCTTTTTTTTTGTCATCATAAGGGGTTTTTGAATACTAATATTTAATTTTCATATATTCTTGAAGTTACCATTATTTACTGAAAATCATTTTTGTTTTATATATTCACCCGCATGCTTATGGATGTTTCAGCCTCAAATTATTTCAAATGTAGGCTATATATCTGGCATAGACTACAGTATTTAAAATAGCATATATGCATTAGTTACATTCTCAATTTAATTTACAGAGCAATCCCTGCAAAAAATTTTGTTTAACTAATACTATAGAAGAGGATTAGTGTGTGTCGCACACAACAGACTCGCAACGGGGGCGTGGCATCACAATGTCAGCACAACCCTAACGCGGCCTCCTGCGCTCTCCGTTGTGTTGTTCTTTGAAACGACAGAGGACGACTCGGGGTAATTTTTCTATAAACCATCATGAAACAGCGGCTAGAAGAACATACACGACAATGTTTACTTTAGTAAACTTGACCAAAACCACACTATTAAAAGCCTTAAACAAGGCTTCATATGGCACTGATGTCCCGGGAATAGGCTACAGAGATAACGCCTCGCGTTAGAACGCTTAGAACTTTATGGAAGACCCCTGGGGCCCCGGACCCCGGTTTGAAAACCCCTCCTCTAGTCAATCTCTGTCCTTGGATTTTCAGTGTATCCGTGGAAGAAAGGCCACATTAGAGGAGCTGCAGACGGTTCATTCTGAAGCTCATGTCATGTTGTATGGGACCAACCCACTCCGGCAGAAACTGGACAGTAAGACTTACACAACCCTAAAGACATCATGATCTCAGACAGACAGACAGACAGAGGCTTCACTATAATCACACCTGTCTGTCTCTCCTGTCGCAGGTTCGCTCATATCCATGTTTGTCAGGTTGCCGTGTGGCGGTATTGGGGTGAGTAGAAACAAAAACCAGGGCTGTGTCTGAAATCGCCCCCTTTTCCCTCATTCCCTGTTCCCTACATTACTCCACTAATAATGTCCCCTTGATGGAGGGAATGAACACGAGTGAGGGAATTCGGACACTGATTGCCGCTTTTGCTGTTTAAGAATCATTTGAAACTTCAGCTCCAGGTCATGGAAGCTAGCGTACCGTAATCAAATTGTTTAATAAAGTAAAAGGAATCTATATGAGTTTACGCTGTAGCCACTTGGAAAATGGATGGATGGATGATTGAGTTGCGGCGCCATCTTCTGGAGAGACGCGGGCATTCATTCTGCACGACCAGTGCATTGTGGGTATTCTCTAGCTGTTGAGTGTGCATCAGTTGTACACTCATTTTTGCAGTGCATTGTGGGATTGAATGAGGGCATTCGGTTTCGGACACCACTATAAAGGGCAGTGCCTTCAAATGTGGCCCTATTTAGGGCTATTGGGGGGGTTTCGGACACAGCCCAGGTCCATCTCTCCATCTCTCCATCGTGTGCAGCATTAAAAGGTTAGTTCACCCAAAACTGTAAATTGTGTCATTAATGACTGAGCCTCATGTGGTTGGACACCCGTCAGACCTCCGTTCATCTTCAGACACAAATGAAGATATTTTAGTGTAAATCTGATGCTCTGAAAGGCCTCCATTGGCTCAATGCACTTTACACTCTCAAGACCCTTAAAAGACACTAAAGACTAAAGTTACAAAGTCCATCTCACTACAGCGGCTCTACAATAACTTTATGAAGACGAGAATAGTTTCTGTGCGCAAAAAACCCTAAATAACGACTTATATAGTGATGACGATTTCAAAACACGGCATCATGAAGCTTCGAAGCGTTATGAATCAGTGAGTCGATTCAGCGGTTCGGAGCGTTATGAATCAGCGAGTCGATTCAGCAGTTCAGAGCGTTATGAATCAGTGAGTCGAATCATGATTCGGATCGTGTGTCAAACCGCCAAACTGCTGAAATACGTGACTTTGGCGATCCGAACTGCTGAATCGACTCACTGATTCATAACGCTCCGAAACGCTGAATCGATTCAATGATTCATAATGCTCCGAACCTCTGAATCGACTCACTGATTCATAACGCTCTGAACTGCTGAATCGACTCACTGATTCATAACGCTCTGAACCGCTGAATTGACTCACTGATTCATAACGCTCTGAAGCTTCATGATGCCGTGTTTTGAAATCGTCATCACTATATAAGTCGTTATTTTGGGGTTTTTTGCGCACAGAAACTATTCTCGTCTTCATAAAGTTATTGTAGAGCCGCTGTAGTGAGATGGACTTTGTAACTTTAGTCTTTAGTGTCTTTTAAGGGTCTTGAGAGTGTAAAGTTGAGCCAATGGAGGCCTTTCAGAGCATCAGATTTACACTAAAATATCTTCATTTGTGTCTGAAGATGAACGGAGGTCTGACGGGTGTCCAACCACATGAGGCTCAGTCATTAATGACACAATTTACATTTTTGGGTGAACTAACCCTTTAAAGAGGATTCTGGGTTGTTTCCTGAAGGTGGACAGTGACACCGTCTGGAATGAGGTCCACTCGTCGAGTGCTGCACGTCTGGCCGTCGGTTCTGTGGTCGAACTCGTCTTCAAAGTGGCATCAGGAGAGCTGAAGGTCTGCCGCTGTCTTTCCCTCTGTTCTTCTCTGTGTGTGTGTGTGTGTGTGTGTGTGTGTGTGTGTGTGTGTGTGTGTGTGTGTGTGTGTGTGTGTGATTTGACTGACGAAGAGTGCCGTGTTTCTCCCCTCAGAACGGCTTCGCTGTGGTTCGGCCCCCAGGTCATCATGCGGAGGAAAGCACGCCAATGTGAGCCGCGCCTCTGCGCTTGTGTCGCTCTTTCCTTTATCCTTCATTCATGTCAATAACACTGGTGCTCTCGTCCAATCACAGGGGCTTCTGTTACTTTAACTCTGTTGCCATAGCAGCGAAACTCTTACAGCAAAGACTCAATGTCAGCAAAATTCTGATTGTTGATTGGGTGAGTTCATTTTGAACAATGTCTTGGCACTAAGATCATATTTTCTTTTCTCTTGGTTTAAAGGGTTAGTTCACCCAAAAATGTAAATTGTGTCATTAATGACTGAGCCTCATGTGGTTGGACACCCGTCAGACCTCCGTTCATCTTCAGACACAAATGAAGATATTTTAGTGTAAATCTGATGCTCTGAAAGGCCTCCATTGGCTCAACTTTACACTCTCAAGACCCTTAAAAGACACTAAAGACTAAAGTTACAAAGTCCATCTCACTACAGCGGCTCTACAATAACTTTATGAAGACGAGAATAGTTTCTGTGCGCAAAAAAACCCTAAATAACGACTTATATAGTGATGACGATTTCAAAACACGGCACCATGAAGCTTCAGAGCGTTATGAATCAGTGAGTCGATTCATGATTCGGATCGCGTGTCAAACCGCCAAACTGCTGAAATCACTTGACTTTAGCGATTCAAACCACTGAATCGACTCACTGATTCATAACGCTCTAAACCGCTGAATCGACTCACTGATTCATAATGTTCTGAACCGCTGAATCAACTCACTGATTAATAACGCTCTGAACCGTTGAATCGACTCACTGATTCATAACGCTCTGAACCGCTGAATCGACTCACTGATTCAACTCGCTCCGAACCGCTGAATCGACTCACTGATTCATAACGCTCTGAACCGCTGAATCGACTCACTGATTCAACTCGCTCCGAACCGCTGAATCGACTCACTGATTCATAACGCTTCGAAGCTTCATGATGCCGTGTTTTGAAATTGTCATCTCTATATAAGTCGTTATTTAGGGTTTTTTTGCGCACAGAAACTATTCTCGTCTTCATAAAGTTATTGTAGAGCCGCTGTAGTGAGATGGACTTTGTAACTTTAGTCTTTAGTGTCTTTTAAGGGTCTTGAGAGTGTAAAGTTGAGCCAATGGAGGCCTTTCAGAGCATCAGATTTACACTAAAATATCTTCATTTGTGTCTGAAGATGAACGGAGGTCTGACGGGTGTCCAACCACATGAGGCTCAGTCATTAATGACACAATTTACAGTTTTGGGTGAACTAACCCTTTAACTCTTGATGTTTTTGTTAAATACCTTCAGGACGTCCATCACGGTAACGGAACCCAACAGGCGTTCTACGGCGACCCCGGCGTTCTGTACGTCTCTCTGCATCGCTATGACGATGGCAACTTCTTCCCGGGCAGCGGCGCTCCAGAAGAGGTGAGGCCGAGATCATGAGCGAGTCGACTGCGTGCAGGATTTTGTCTTTCCTTACTTCACTGCCTTTCAACAGGTGGGCAGTGGGCCGGGAGTCGGGTTCAATGTCAATGTGGCGTTTACTGGAGGTCTGGAGCCGCCCATGGGCGACCCGGAATATCTCACAGCATTCAGGTACCAGTGACTCTGACCCTTCACCTGTTCACCTGATGGGTGAAGACTTCAGGAAGCGCTTAGTGTTTTACTACATGAGAACACACACTCACACTCTCTCACACACTCACACACACACACACACACACGTTTGTTTTTGTGAAATGTGAGGACATTCCATAGGCGTAATGGTTTTTATACCGTACAAACCGTATTTTCTATCCCCTTACACTGCCCCTAAACCTACCCATCACACACACACACACACACACACACACTGCCCCTGCCCCTAAACCTACCCATCACACACACACACACACACACACTGCCCCTGCCCTTAAACCTACCCATCTCACACACACACACACACACACACACACACACACACACACACTACCCCTGCCTGCCCCTAAACCTATCCATCACACACACACATACACACACACTGCCCCTGCCCTTAAACCTACCCATCTCACACACACACACACACTGCCCCTGCCCTTAAACCTACCCATCTCTCACACACACACACACTGCCCCTGCCCTTAAACCTACCCATCTCACACACACACACACACACACTGCCCCTGCCCCTAAACCTACCCATCTCACACACACACACACACACACTGCCCCTGCCCCTAAACCTACCCATCACACACACACACACACACACACACACTCATACACACACTCTCTCTCAAACTCTTACACATTCACACACTCTGACACTCACGTGTGTTGTTTGTCGAGCAGCTCGTGTCCAACATGTTTGTAGAGCAGATGACAGATCCTCAGTCTCTACACACTGCCATCCCTGCTCTTGCGGTTTCAAGGACAGAAATCTGAGCTAGACTGAACAGAAAACAGTAAATCATCGGTGTTTCTAGCACACACACACACACACACACACACCAGAGGCTCTCTCGAAAACACTGGACGACGCGTGTTCATCTCGGCCGATTCCAGCGCTCTGGCTGACCGATGGCTTTCTGCAGAAGCTCAAATCTCACGAGTTAACAAATTCTAATGTAAATGTAACGCAGTGTTCTTCCTTCATTCTGTCCTGTCGCGAAATTATTTAATTCATGTGTGAATATTTAATGAAAGAGAATTCACTGCAGTGTCAATGAAAAGGACAGTTACAGTTTCTCTGACCATGAAAAGAAAATCGAATTGAATCCCATTCAACGAAGATGACGAGTCTTTCTTACACTTTCGTGCTCATCATCATCATCATTTACGAGACATCGCGAGTGTCGACCCATCAGATGAGGACGATCCTCTCAGTCTCTCACGCTTTAGCCACAGCTCGAGCGCTAGTCATGTTGTCAGGGAGTTTTGAGGAAACATTTTATTTTGAGCTCTTAATGTCCTGAGCAGAGCAGAAGGAAGAGCTCAGATGCAGAAGACTGCGAGTCTCATCAGGAACGGCCACATAAACATCCATTGCTCATTAATGTGAAGTGTGTGTGTCGCAGGACGGTGGTTATGCCGATCGCGAACGAGTTCGCTCCAGATGTGGTGCTGGTGTCAGCTGGGTTTGATGCTGTGGAGGGTCATCCACCGCCACTGGGAGGATATACACTCACCTCCAGATGTAAGCCCCGCCTCCTTCAGTACTATGAGCTAGAAACCTGAACTCAACTGTCCAGGTGGAGTCATTATTTGGGCCGTTTCAGTAAAAGCCATCAACATACTTTGAACAGGTTTAGGTCACCTGACCAAGCAGCTGATGGGATTGGCCGGGGGTCGCGTGGTCCTGGCGCTGGAGGGAGGTCACGACCTCAGGGCCATATGTGACGCGTCCGAGGCCTGTGTCTCAGCGCTCCTGGGAATAGAGGTAGTTCTGATTTCCCATCATCCTTTGCAAGTTTTCATTTGCATGAGGCAGGTGTGTGGTTAGGATCTCACGCTTGTCTTTGTGTGTTGAACAGCCAGAGCCATTTCCAGCAGACATCCTGAAGCAGAGACCCAATGAGAACGCCGTCAGGTCCTTAGAGAAAGTCTTAGAAAGTCACAGTGGGTATTTCAAGTCTTAAATCATCACAAATAATCATTTACTTCTGTCAAATTTTCCAGGTTCAGTCAAATATCATCTGCACATTAATGGACTTACAGTGGAAGTCAGCTTGACTGAGGACTAGTGTGAAAGAATCACTTACTGACCTTTTTATATTCTATATGGACACCTTTACCTTAAAGGGTTAGTTCACCCAATAATGTCAATTGTGTCTTTAATGACTGAGCCTCATGTGGTTGGACACCCGTCAGACCTCCGTTCATCTTCAGACACAAATGAAGATATTTTAGTGTAAAGCTGATGCTGAGAAAGGCTTCAGATTGGCCTCCATTGGCATTCAGTACATTTACACTCACAAGACCCATAAAAGGCACTAAAAACATCGTTACAAAGTCCATCTCACCACAGTGACTCTACAATAATTTTACGAAGCGACGACAATAGTTTTTGTACGCAAAAAAAAAATCAAAATAACGACTTTATTCAACTTCTTCTTGTCTTCCGTGTGTGTCTCCACGACGCATGCGTGAGAATATGAGCAGATCCGGTGTTCGGGAATCCATGAAATGCCACTTTAGCCCCATTTGAGCTCTACAGCGAGACCTAAAGCACGATCAGTGTAGAATTCAACAGCTGAGATACGCGCGTCTTCCTCTGCTCGTAAACAAATCTCTTCTGGGTCATGTGTCCGAACGCCGGATCTGCTCATATTCTCACGCATGCGTCGTGGAGACACACACGGAAGACAAGAACAAGCTGGATAAAGGTGTTATTTTGATTTTTTTGCAAACAAAAACGATTGTCATCGCTTTGTAAAATTATTGTAGAGTCACTGTGGTGAGATGGACTTTGTAACGACGTTTTTAGTGCCTTTTATGGGTCTTGTGAGTGTAAATGAACTGAATGCCAATGGAGGCCAATCAGAAGCCTTTCTCAGCATCAGCTTTACACTAAAATATCTTCATTTGTGTCTGAAGATGAACGGAGGTCTGACGGGCGTCCAACCACATGAGGGTGAGGAATTAATGACAGAATTTACATTTTTGGGTGAACTAACCCTTTAATCCAGAGTGAGGTGTGCATGAAGCCGGGGATTGGAGCCCATGCTGTGCAGGAACTAAAGCTAGAACTTATCACAGGATCGATGACAGTTAATGTGTCCATTGTGTTCAAACAGCTCAGATGACATTCATGATAACGATTATATACAAACGCTTTGATAAAATGATGAGCTGCTTGTAACGCCTCCAGGATATTCTTCACTCCAGAGACTTTGGCTTCTTTTTACAAACGGAGGGACGATGAAAGTATTTTAACCGCCGTTGATGACACACATGCGGTCAGTAGAGCCGGACCTGGACCGATCCCGTATGGTTGATGTGTGTGTGTGTGTGTGTGTAGGTCAGTACTGGAGGTCCGTCCAGCGGCCGGCGTCCGGCCTCGGCCTGTCTCTGCTGGAAGCTCAGAGGGGCGATTCTGAAGAGAATGAGACGGTGACGGCGATGGCTTCTTTATCTGTGGCGGCCATGGAGAAAAGGTACAAGTGTTTTCCCTCCTTTCATGTTCACCCGACCTTGCCTTTCCTCTCCTCACACCATCTGTGTTGTGTTTCTCCTCAGGACGGAGGACGAGCCCATGGAAGAGGAGCCGCCGATGTAGGGGACGGGAGTTTACAAACGTCCGAGCTCTTCTGCGTCTCGTCTGACGGAGACTCTCGCTGAGGGCGGCAGGACAGCACAGAGTCCTCAGGGCACAAAGGCTAACTCACCATGTTAGCGATGTAGCCCGCTAGCACTGTGGCCCCAAAGCAACGCATTCAAGCTGAAGTCACTTGAGGTGTTTGTTTTTGGAGATTTCTGTCTTATCGGCTTGATATGTCGCAGATGCCGAGGGCCGTTTAAATCAGCCAGCAGATCATTCTGCCAGAAGGGTGGATGGAAAACAAGGGTCTAACGAACCCACAACAGGCTCTGGAAACACTAGATGAACGTCACAGCACAAGCACTTCAGCGTTTGACCACACGGTGGAGCCCTGACTCGTCTCCGCCACTTTTCTGAAGCTTCTCAGAGAGGCTGTGCCTTTGTGGAGGAACTGCCAATGAATTCTGAGGAACTTTGCCTGAAGTCAGTAATGTCATGAACACATTATTCCAGTGTGTTTGGAGAAAAGAACACCTTTTCAGCATGTTTACTTGGACAGCGGTGTTCGATGAGCTGTACAAACGCTGCTGTAAGTGATGCCTCAGAACTGTCTAGTGATGCTGTAACAGTGGCCAAAAGTCACGCCACAGAGCTGAAGGCAGGCGTTGGCGTTTCAGACCCGTTTATTGACCTGCATGTGCATTACAGGAAAAAGCTGCAAAACAACTGTAATGAAATGGAGAACAGGATTTCAAAGCATGCGTTAGCATCTTGTGTTGCACCTTTTTCTACACACAGTCTTGAAAAGTGAGGTGTTCGACTGATCACAAGACCACAGTGTATGTTAAATGATTTTGCCTCTGTGCTCAAACTCATTCCATTGGATTTACATGGAGAAAAAAGATCCAGTCTGGAGAATACCGTGTACCAAATCAGCTCGTGTTCCTCTTCAGCTCTCCAAACAAACCGTTGCAGCTTTGATAATGTTGGAAACCCCCATGCATGAGGCGGGATTGGTACCTACAAAATCAATACAATGTGCATGTGAAATGTTCATTTTATTTGCCTTCCAGAGCGTCGCTCTCAAACGAACCTTGAGCCGTGTCTCTCACAACAGTTTCACCTCCAAAAGAATCGAGTTGGTTGATCTTGTAAAATGCTTAGCTTTTGTTTTTGTTTAGTTACTTTTTTTAGGTTTTAGCAATTAATTTAATTCCTGTCATTCCTACTTTGTACAGTTTTCTTTGTTCCGAATATTTTATTGTTGCTGCTTCTTATTTGTGCTGGTGGATTTTAGTCCCATGCATTACTTTTGGTACGTTGAGCTTCATGATGAAGACTTTGACCGGTTCATGGGTTTTCAAGCATTAGCACAGACTGATTGTGTGCTTCTACGTTCTGTTCATAGTAGATTTGTATATGAAAGGAAATTTTAATACAGAATATGAAGACCTGTCATTCGCCTGTGTTTTGTGTGCATGGGTGTAATATTTTGTAAGCAGCACAAGCTGGTCTCAAATATACAAAATCTTGTTTTTTTTAAGATGGTTTAAGAGTGTATAACAATCAGCTCTGTCAATGGAACTAACCTGGTAAATGTACTTGGTTGATGGTCAGTGATTCATTCATTGTTTTAATTTTTTTATTTTAGAGTTAGACGGTATGTCTATGATTAAGTGAAATAATAAAAAACATAAATTAAAAGTATTTCGATTGTTTCCATCTTTTAAAATGTCAGACACGACCACAAGCAAACGATCTAATACACATGGTTTGTTATTTTTACTACATGCTAAAATTCCCACAACTTTGTTAGTTTAGAATGACGTTGGAGATGAAGAATAAATAATCAACACTTGACAGAGCAGACATCAAGTGTTAGACAGTAATCTAGGTTACTCCGCGCGGAGGTATCATCAGCATAACAATGAAAACGAACTGCTACAACAGCTAATTTGAGTCAATTCAGAAGAATGTTGAGGTCGATAGTATCAAATGCAGCGCTAAGATCGAGTAACACTAATAGAGAGATACAGCCACAATCGGATGATAAGAGTAAATCATGTGTAACTCTGATGAGAGCAGTCTCAGTGCTATGATACGCTCTAAATCCTGACTGGAAATCCTCACAGATACCATTTCTTTCTAAAAAGGAACATAATTGTGAAGACACTGCCTTTTCTAGTGTTTCTGACAGAAAGGGTAGATTTGAGATTGGCCTGTAATTGACTAATTCTGGAGGATCAAGTTGCGTTTTTTTAATAAGTGGTTTAATAATAGCCAACTTAAAAGTTTTCGGTACATATCCTAATGACAAAGATGAATTAATGATATTAAGAAGAGGATCTATGACCTCTGGAAGCAGGTGTCTAAAGTGCTGGGAAAGAGAGTCAATAGTTTCTGAGTTTTCTAACATCGAGTTATTCTAAGCTCTCTGGGATGCTGAGGAGATGATACTGATGAGGAAGATTATTTACAAAGCAATCTTTAGTGGCGGCAGTGATAGTTCTACCATATTTGAAGCGAGGGGGCGGCTTTCATCCTTGGCTGAATGAAGTATACATGATACTAGGTCTGATCTGAGATGTCATCGCTCTGCTGCAGAATTTGATTGGCATCAACATTTATTCCATTTGACTATATCAGGTCTAAAGTATGATTACGGCGATTATTGGAGTTAGGCAACACGTGTCAGGACCCACTCGAGTGGTTACAGTCATAAATCACATCTCAGTCACACAGATCATGACAGGCTTGAAACTTTATCAAACATTTTCTCTTTTCTAGGGTTTACATGGAGTCAAACAATAAATTAACAACTATAAATATCTCAATTAAGAGTGTCCACATTATTTTCACATTGTAATAAGCTTTTAAATGGCACTAAATATGGAAGAATTCTGATCTGTTTAATCAGGCATGCAGTAAAACTGTACCGCCCTCATCCGGATACAACGGAAAACACACGTTCAGGTCCAATCAACATAGAAAGACTTCAGGACAATGTTTGGGGACATTAAAATAATCGGAACCATCTGAAAATAAAGTCCCTGAACTATAAAAAATACTTTAATTTTCTAAACTGAAATGACAAAATCTTGTAGCTTGAAATTGTGAATTTGCAGAAATCTGTCATTTGCAATGATTGCCAGAACGTTTACAATCTCTGCATTTGGATTTGGATAACAGAATGTGCACTAATTGTACAGCCCATGTGATCTGTGTTGATCATCTGACGGGTGATCGCTTGATATGCAGCCAATGGCATTAGAGGAATAAAATGGATGCTGAAAGTGAAAATGAAGCAAGTGACACACACACACACACACACACACACACACACACTAATGCAGCTCCTAGCAACAGCGTATTCTTCCTTCAGTCACAGAATGTGTGTTAGTGACTGAGACTCCATCAGCGTCCTCGGAGTCAAATATAAAACACTGCTGACTTTTTATAGCTCAGCATTCTTCACTAAAGCATTTACAGATATTTAGCAGTTTAGATATTTTGATAAGAAATCAATAGCACATATCTTAGACATGTATTTATTATAAATCAAACGGTCACAGAACTGATGCTTCTAAAGCAAACAGAAGGAAGAGACGGCAGGATAATGCCTTACACTCACTCACTTCAGTGAAGCTTTATTGGAGCATTTCTTCAAGGTCATACTGGAGTTGGATATCTGTGATAAAAAGGGTTTTCATGCGGTAATAAGACAACATGAAAGAAAGACTCGTCTCTCTCACACAGGACATATTCAGTCTTTAGTCTAAGGTTAGGGTTAGTCACAAATGAGCACATCACCATTGCTAACGGAAACAACACTGACCCTACCACTAAAAGAAAACTGTTGAAACTTTACACATTCACTTCATTCATACATTTCATATTAGCTCATATAAATGTAATGAGTTTTCTCAAAGGAAGCGCTCGATGACGACTCGATCTTCCCCAGAACTCACTATCAGCCGAAGTTTCCAAAAAGGTCAGAAAAGAGCCGAACACGAACAACAAATAATGAACAATCAATCACATGACTCTCTGTAGATCAGCTTAACTGAGAGTGTGTTTCTGTCCAATTAGTCCAAACAAACAATCCAGATGTGTGTCTGAGCGCTTTACAGCTGACCTCCCAAACACACAATTAACCACCCACACTCATTTACACTGCTAATTGATGACAGACACACACACACACACACACACACACACACACACACACACACACAACTATCTAAATCAAGACACACCAACTAAACCCTCATTTTAAAATGATTTATCTATGAATCATTTTTCCAAATGAAGATGTCAACTAATGTCACTGTAAGGAGGTTTTGCCAGATTCAACTGAAGAAAGATACAAACTACAAAACTATAGCTAACACACACACACACACACACACACACACACACACACACACACACACACACACACACACACACACACACACACACACACACACACACGTTCTGGATGGGTTAGTGAAGAACTCTTCAAGCTCACTCTACCTAAGCGCTCCATTTGTTGCCGTAGCAACAGCACCATTCCTGGCAAAAGTTCTGCCTCTAACCGCTCTCAACCTCCATTTGTTTAACATATGAAACAAAAAAATACAGCAATCCCCCAAGGTGCCAAGTGCTGACCCTTCATGAAGGTCATTCTACTGCCAGTAAAAATAAACAAATCAATTTAGCATGGGATGTCAGCGTATATCTGAGGGTTTATTGATTCATATCTCTGTTTAAGCCAGAGGACACATCGAGAGAGCGAGGAACATTTGAAAAAGAAACTCTTGTTTTAGAAATGACGAACTGTGGGATGGATTGAAACACCATTCTAGTGTTGCTCTAAAGGCCCGTTATACTCACAGCAAAGGTCTTTTTCATTTTTCACTTTGGGGTAAAGAAGTTTGAAATACGTGAGCATCGATAAACAACGTCGCGACGGCGAGAGAGCAACGTTTAGATGAACAAGTGCTGCTAGCTTTCCTCTCAATAACAAAATACACACACAACAGAAATGAGCAGTGAGAACACATCTGATCATAGAGATGTGGGTGTTTGCAGCAGCTCTGAGATCCAGAGTTTATTTATACAGCACTTTATAAAGCATTCGTCAAAGAGCCAACAGTCGCTGAAGGAAACAACACCAGGTTTATTAGACTAGGTCAGGAAACCAGCTAGAGAAGAGAAGAAATGCAGATGTGTTTAAAGGGCTCATGAATTGAGAAATCTACTTTTCATTCAGCCTTTGATATATAGAAGTTCATCATGATATAAGAATATCCTGTAAGTCTCAGAGCTGAAAACTTCCTTGTTAGTCAAAGAAAAGCTTTTATAGACACCCGGCCCAGCAAACGCTCAATCTCAGAATGTGTCCGGCTGTGATGTCATTGTGTGGTGAAACGCCGCCTCAACAGAAGAAGAAGAACGCCTAATTTTGTAGCCCCGCCCACCGCCTCGTGGAGCTAAACGGATCCGAGTAATAAAGATGCCGAAGATAGCGAGATATTGAGCTGTGTCGGATGTGGAAGAACAGTCGCTGCATAAGCTTCCTCCGGATTCTAATATTAGGAATGTGTGGTTGAACTCTATTTTTAATGAAGATCCAGCTCACGAGGGGAAGACTTTGCGTCTGTTCCTTCATTTCACCGCGGATTCGTTTGTAAACAAGAGGCTGGATTGGAGACAGGATGAGATTACATGAATGAATGAAGCAACACACTAATGTGAGAAAAACATGTGTTTAAATGTGATAGTACGTGAACATAACTTAGCTCGCTGTCACAGAGCTCGGGGTTGTGTTTTCCACACCGGATACCAAACGTGTCATCTTAAAGAGTGGAATAACATTCCTTTCTTGATGTGCGTTGTTCACTCTCTTGACTTGATTTTTGATCAATTTGCTGAGGAATTTGGAGAAGTTTGCTGATCGATTGCTCCTGTCTGCCTGCTGTGTCTGTTGCTCTGTAGCTCAAGTCTGTAGCTCTGTAGAGCCTTGCTTACGTTTGAATCTTTATTTTGATATTTCCTCTTTCTTATACTGCTAAATATAACTTACTCTTCACCATACATTGTTTAAAAATTGCCTATCACGTTAAATTTGACATCGCTAGCTTTTAATCTAAATCACCATCACACATTAGCATTTCGCTAGCCTGTTAGCTTGTTATCTCTGCACCCGGGTCTCCCTTTTTCTGAGTCCATAACTTGGATTAGTAAATTGTGTCCAGCAAACGATTGTGGTAAGTGGTAAATTGGATTAATCAACAAACACGGTAAGTGATGTCTTCTCCTGTCATTATCACTTGCACCGCATGTCGCATGTTCAGTATAGGCTTCTCCGCTGGCGAACAGAGCTTCACATGTGATAAATGTAAGGAGATAGTTAGGCTGACGGAGAAGATTTCAGAATTAGAAACACACATCCATACTTTATCTGAGAGTAGTGAGGATGTAACAGCTTTAGACACTGATTTGGATGCGAATAGCTTAGTGAACTCTGCACATTCTTCGGTTCCGGCTGCAGGGCCCTCGCAGCAGGGAAACTGGGTAACAGTGAGGCAGCATAGTCGCAGACCAAAGAACCGCTTTTCCGTTCCGGTTAGAACATCAAACAGGTTCTCCCCTCTCAGTGAAGCACCCACTGAGTATCCTGTTGAAAGTGCCCTAGTCATTGGCGATTCTATTACACGGAACGTGAAGATAGAGACACTAGCCACCATAGTCACTTGTTTACCGGGAGCCAGAGCACCTGACATCAAAGCAAATTTAAAAGTGCTGGCTAAAGCTAATCGTAAATTCTCTAAGATTATTATTCACGTCGGCACTAATGATGTTCGACTTCGCCAGTCGGAGATCACCAAAATAAACATTAAAGAGGTGTGTGAACTCGCTAGTACGATGTCAGAGGCTGTTTTTTGTTCTGGACCGCTCCCTGTAAAAAGGAGTGATGAGATAGTTAGCAGACTATCATCACTCAATGGCTGGTTGTCTAAGTGGTGTCTGCAAAATAACATAGGGTTCATAGACAATTGGAAAAGTTTTTGGGGCAGACCTGACCTGTTGAAGAAGGATGGCATCCATCCCTCTTGGGGTTGTGCCGCTCTTCTCTCTAGTAATCTGGCACATAGTCTTAGAGCTAAACCTTGACTCACTAGGGCCCAGGTCAGGAAGCAGACAAACTGGCTAAACCGACCGTCTGCTAGCTGTCTCACGTTACCGGAGTCAGATAAATCCCAGCACATAGAGACTCTTTCACCTAGATATTATCATATAGAGACTGTTTCTGTTCCCCGAATTAGTAAATACAAAAAAACATCAAAACCATTCAACAGTAAAAATTTAATTGACGTCCAACAAATAAACAAAAGATATAATACAGATGAACAATTGATAAAGCTTGGGTTGCTGAATATTAGATCCCTTTCCCCAAAAGCGCTTATTGTTAATGATATTATTACAGATAATAATCTAGATGTGCTCTGTTTGACAGAAACCTGGCTAAAACCTGACGACTACATTACCTTAAATGAGTCCACCCCCCAAGATTATTGTTATAAACATGAGCCGCGTCTGAAAGGTAAAGGGGGAGGGGTTGCTGTAATTTATAATAATATCTTCAGTATTACTCAGAAGTCTAGTTTCAAATATAATTCCTTCGAAGTTTTGGTGCTTTATGTAACGCTATGTAGTGTACATGATAAAACCCGTTCAACATTTGTGTTAGCTACTGTATACAGGCCACCAGGGCATAATACAGACTTTATCAAAGAATTTGCTGATTTTCTATCAGAGTTAGTACTGGCCGTAGATAAAGTACTAACTGTTGGTGATTTTAATATCCATGTAGACAACGGAAAAGACGTATTGGGATTAGCATTTAAAGACACACTAAACTCTATTGGAGTTAGGCAACACGTGTCAGAAGCCACTCATCGCCATAATCATACTTTAGACCTAATATTGTCACATGGAATAAATGTTGATACCGTTGAAATTCTGCAGCAGAGCGATGACATCTCAGATCATTACTTAGTATCATGTATACTTAATTTAGCTAAGGTTGCAAAGCCGCCCCCTCGCTTTAAAAATGGCAGGACAATCACTGCCGCTACTAAAGATTGCTTTTTAAATAATCTCCCTCATCAGTATCATCTGCTCAGCATCCCAGATAGTATAGAAGAACTCGATGTTGCAACAGAAACTATTGACTCTCTCTTTTCCAGCACTTTAGACACAGTTGCTCCTCTGCGCTTAAAGAAGATTAAAGAAAATAGTCCAACGCCGTGGTACAACGAGCACACCCGGGCCCTTAAAACAGCAGCCAGAAAAATGGAGCGCAGCTGGAAGAAAACAAAATTAGAGGTATTTCGTAATTCGTGGAAAGAGCACATGATCACATACAGAAAGGCTGTAAAAACTGCTAGATCTGCTTATTTCTCAACTCTCTTGGAAGAAAACAAACACAACCCAAGGTATTTATTCGATACAGTGGCTAAATTAAACAAAAATAAAGCTTCAACTTCTGATGATTGTAAACAGCACAGCAGTAATGACTTTATGAACTTCTTCACATGTAAGATTGATAATATTAGGAAAAATGTTTTAACCATGCAGCCGTCTAATACAGCATCACATCAGACAGAGCATTGTAGTGTCACTGAGGAAAAATTACACTCATTCACTGCTATAGGAGAAGAAGAATTGCTACATGCTACCATTGGGAGATATCATTAGGAAGCATGGCGTTAGTTTTCATTGTTATGCTGACGATACTCAGCTCTAGATTTCTTCACGCCCTGAAGAAACTTACCAATTCACAAGATTAACGGAATGCATAGCTGATATAAAACATTGGATGACCGGTAATTTCCTGCAACTCAATTCAGAAAAAAATGAATTTTTAATTATTGGACAAAAAAGCTCCACAAGTAGTAACCTAGAATACTGTCTAACACTTGATGGCTGTCTTGAGGAACCTGGGTGTGCTCTTTGATACCAATCTTTCGTTTGAAAGCCACGTTTCTAGCATCTGTAAAACTGCTTTCTACCATCTTAAAAATATATCTAAATTACGGCACATGCTCTCAATGCAAAATGCTGAACAGTTAGTTCATGCGTTCATGACCTCAAGGTTAGATTATTGTAATGCTCTACTGGGTGGTTGCCCTGCTCGCTTAATAAATAAACTCCAGCTGGTCCAAAACGCAGCAGCTCCAGTTCTTACTAGAACCAGGAAGTATGACCATATTAGCCCAGTTCTGTCAACACTGCACTGGCTGCCTATTAAACATCGCATACATTTTAAAATCTTACTTATTACTTACAAAGCACTAAATGGTTTAGCTCCCCAATACTTGAGCGAGCTCTTAACATATTATACTCCATCACGTCTACTGCGGTCTCAAAATTCTGGCCAGTTGATAATACCGAGAATATCCAAATCAACTGCAGGCGGTCGATCTTTTTCCTATTTAGCTCCTAAACTCTGGAACTCTTCCTAACATTGTTCGGGAAGCAGACACACTCTGTCAGTTTAAATCTAGACTAAAAACACATCTCTTTACTGTGGCATACACATAAAACGCTTTTTCAATAAAATGATTGTTAGGCTGCATTAACTAGGTCAGCCGGAACCGGGAACACTTCCCATAACACCTGATGTACTCGTGACATCATCAGAAGAATGGCATCTACGCTAATGTTAGTCTCTCTGTTTATCCCGCGGTTTACTGCAGTCAGCCGGATCCAGGCCGTATCCAGTTCAGATGGTGGACCTGCGCTCAGAGAAGACGAACACAGGACCAACACAGGACCAACACACATTGGTGGCAGTGGGTTGAGCTGTTCCAGTGCTAGTCCTGAAAACCAACCGTTAGAACCGTCGACTGGACTCGGAGTGAGATAATAATAATAATAATAATAAATCTTTATTTTCTATAGCGCCTTTAAATGTACATCTCAAAGCGCTTTACAGAAACAGACAAAACATAGTAAACAAAAGTAGAAATAAACAAAAAAGAAAAATGATTAAAAAGAAAAATGTTATATCAAAAACAATTAAAAACTATATAAAATTGATACAAACGTTCAATAAAAAGCTACCCTAAAAAAATGAGTTTTAAGGCAAGATTTGAAAATTTTAATTCTCTCTTTCCATGTTACTTTCGGTTAGATAGAATTAGTGATTTAAAAGCCTCCGCCGGTGATACCGGTATTACCGGTGTTGTCACACATCAATTAACCGGTGGGAAAATTTCCTCACCGTCACATCCCTACTGCTAGTAGAGCATTGCAGTAGTCCAGTCTTGAAATTACAAGAGCTTGGGCGAGTAGCTGTGCCGCATATTCTAACAGGAATGGTCAGATTTCAGACTAACCCTGCATGACCATTGTTGAGATGTGGGTGGAAAGCTCAGCTGGTCGTCAAACACTAAGCCCGGGTTCCTTGCTGTCCTGGTGGTGTCCGTGTTGTGATGTTGTGGTCAGCTGATGGGTTTGCAGGGATTACGAGGAGCTCTGTCTTTGCAAGGTTGAGCTGCAGATGACCCTCCTTTATCCAAGCAGAGATACGAGATGAGACGGTGTGGTCATCGGGTTTGGATGAAAGATAGAGCTGTGTATCATCTGAACCTTGAGGCACACCCTGTGATTAGCTGATGTGAGCTTGATCTGGCAGTGCGGTCTGACTGAAGCCACTGAAGGACAGTCTGAGAGGGTGGACAGGAGGATCTGGGGGTTAACGCTGTCAAAGGCCACAGAAAGTTCAAGCAGAATAAGAAAAGGTGACTTCTTTACGTTCACTCTTGCCAGCCGAAGAGTCTCCGTGGCGTAGCCAGACTGAAGGTTGTTCTGTGAAAGAGAAGCTTAATGTTTTGAATAGTCTCCGGGTGTCTGAGGTGCTGATTTTGTTTTGGGAGTGGGATATCTTGGCAGCAGAAACACTAGAGGAGAAAGAGGACAGGAGAGAATGGGACGAGCTCAGGTCAGCAGGTGTTTAGTCTTGTGCCATTTCCTCTCAGCAGCTCTGAGCTTTGTTTGACCATCACGGAGAGCATCTGTGAGCCGGGGACTGGTGAGAGGTGAGAGGACAGATATATTCAAGGCAGGATGTTAGTGTGGAGCATAGAGAAGAGAAGTGGGCAATGGGATACCCAGACCACAGAGGAAAAGAGAGTAGGAGAGAGAGAGCGGAGGTTAGGACGACAGGAGACCAGAGGAGGGGTCAGAGAGATGGAGAGAGAAGTGGTCAGAGAGATGTAGTAGAGTCAGAAGATGGATGGTGCAGTTCTTTGACCTGCAGGAGTGTGACCCGTGTAACAGTAATGATTCAATCAGTCGTCTAGCAGGAAGGCCAAAGTCTGAACACCTCACAGCCCTCATGACTTTTCTAATCAAATCATACTTAAACAAAGGGCCTGTGTGTTGATGTAATCATCTACGCTGATTAGATCCGAGGCGTCATCGTGTAGCCGCAAGAGATTGGAGCGTTGAACTCTTTGGGCGTCGGCCATCCCCTCTATAAGAACAGGAGCGACCATCAACTCTTTGCATTTTCGCCACCACAAGGAACGGACCTCTTGGCATTTCGCCATGGAGGGGAAGACCAACCCTGAGAGAAGGCCTCCCTGCACGGAGAGAGAAATCGGCAGACTTCTGGAGCGACTTTCCTAAACTTCAAAGAAATTCTCCTGGACCCGCAAATCCTTAGCGAACTTCCCCGACGATTCGAACTCAGACACTTACACGAGAAGCCGTAGTAATGCAAGTATTCTATTTCACAATCCAACTGCTTGTAAAAGGTTGTCTGAATTATTAATTGTTAATTCCTTGAGGGCTCTTGCGAAAGGACTATGAAGCTGTCTCTCTCTCTCTCTCTCTCTCTCTCTCTCTCTCTCTCTCTCTGTCTGTCTCTCTCTGTCTCTCGTTAATTCTCTCTTTCCATCATTCTTTTTCCCTTATTCGTTAAGTTTCATGTTTCCTTGTTTGTACCATATTGTTTGTTTTCTCCTACATATATATGCATATTTCCCCCGTATGACTCGTAGCTTTGTAAACTGTAGTTGTTTTATTAAAACCCAATGATTGCATTGAAGTGAATCCGTATTGTTTTGCTCACAAATATCAAAGTCAATGAGACGTAAGATTTTAGCTACCCATTTAAGCTTGATTTTCTTGTATTACTACTTCAGTGATACAAACTGTACAAACATAAGAGATATTATTTGTCCTGATCAAGCAGATTAATGTTTCTTAAGGTTTGTAAGATTGATAATTCCGTTATCGTTACCGAAAGGTTCCGTTATACGTTGAGATTGTCTGTACAACAAGCAAATCATATTCATAGACTCATGAATATTTATACCATTTGAATTAATTATTCCCCGAAACTCAATGTTGCTACACCCGTCTCTTGAGGTCAAATTGTAATAAACGTTCCTAAATTGCAGTTTAAAGAAAGACACAATGAAAATGTGGACCGTTGAGTTTTTGATACCCTCATATCTAAAGTACAAACAATCCACCTTCACACAAAAACAGCCGTTTTCACCCCTAACCATAATATATACAAAAAAGTTCATTCAAAGCAGTCAATGGAATCCTACAAAGAAACCTGGGTTTCCAGCACTGTTTGGCCGTTGCCAATCGGATTGTCCGAAGCGTTCCAAAACCGCCAACCACGACGACTCCACAGATAGTTAGTATCTTCTCCATAGGTTTACCAGTTCCAGGCAACAATCCAATGGCATTTCCCACACGCATTAAGCGGTTGAACTAGTCAGATAGAGCAACTTAACTCAAGATCTCGTTTAATACAAACTTAATTTAAACATATGGCTCTGATGATCAGCACAAATAAACACATTTTCCCATCATGGCCTTTCAGAAACTGTTTCACAAAGGATGAAAACAGTGAGCTATAGCTCAACCATCCTGATTTCATATTACCACACTTCCTTAACTTCACTTGCTCTCTCCTTATATCGGTGACCTCACCCTCATACCTAAAGTCATTGCCCACTAGTGTTTAGGAATAGAACTACAGTCACAGTCCAACCATCCTTGATCTGTTACAAAATGAAGGCAGAAGAGTAAGGAAGTCAGTTGCTTGAGTCTAAGTGGATGTTGAAGTCACAAAGAATGACACATGGAGTGCCGTCCTCCGGAAAAGATGATCGCAGCAGATCTAACTTCACCAGGACGTTTCTAGTTGACCTGGTGGACGGGATATGGCCACAAGTTAGGCTGGATTAGTGAAACATCTAAAAACACATCTTCTCCAGCAGCACCTAACCAATCAAGAATAGCACTTATCACTCTATTCATTTTCTGTTTGTCTGTTTAATAAAAAAAACTAAATAAAAAAATCCTGTGTGTTCTGTTCTACAACCCCAAATCAGAAAAAGTTGGGACAGTATGGAAAACGCAAATAAAAAAAAAGAAGTGATTTCTAAATTAACTTTAAATATTTTGTGTTCATATTGTCTGCAATGAAATACTAGTCAATGTTTTGTCTGGTCAACTTCATGTCATTTGTAAATATGCATCCTTTCCTGTCATTCAGACCTGCAACACATTTCAAAAAAAGTTGGGACATTAAAGCATTTACCACTTTGTAATGTTGCCATTCCTTTTCACAACACTTAAAAGACGTTTAGGGACTGAAGACACCAAGTGATGAAGTGTTTCAGGTGTAATTTTGTCCCATTCTTCCTGCAAACAAGTCTTAAGGTGGGCAACAGTTCGGGGTCTTCATTGTCCACATTCTCTATTGGAGACAGGTCAGGACTGAGGCAGGCCAGTCAAGTACCCGAACCCTCTTCCTCCGCAGCCAGGACTTTGTAATGTGTGCAGAATGTGCTTTTGCATTGTCTTGTTGAAATATGCATGGACGTCCCTGGAAAATATGTCTTCTTGAAGGCAGCATATTATGCTCCAAAATCTCTATGCACTTTTCAGCATTAATGGTGCCTTCACAGAAGTGCAAGTTACCTTTGCCAAGGGCACTGACACAACCCCATACCATGACAGACCCTGGCTTCTGGACTTGTTGCTGGTAACAGTCTGGATGATCCTTTTCTTCTTTGGTCCGGTACACACGGCGTCCATTCCTCCCAAAAAATACTGATTCATCTGACCCCAGTACACGTTTCCACTGTGTGATGGTCCATCCCAGATGCCTCCGAGCCCAGAGAAGTCGACGGCGCTTCTGGACACTGTTAACATAGGGCTTCCTTTTGGCACAGTACAGTTTTAACTGGCATTTGTGGATGTAACTACGTATTGTGGTACTTGACAAAGGTTTGCCAAAGTAGTCCTGAGCCCATGTGGTGATATGGCTTCTAGATGATGACGATTCTTGATGCAGTGCCGCCTGAGGGATCGGAGATCACGGTTGTTCAGCTTAGGCTTGCGCCCTTGTCCTTTACGCACTGAAATTCCTCCAGATTCCTCAAATCTTTTAATTATGTTATGCACTGTTGAATGTGAAACATCCAAATCTCTTCCTATCTTTCTTTGAGGAACATTGTTTTTAAACATTTCAATAATTTTCTCACATATTTGTTGGCAAACTGGCGATCCTCGGCCCATCTTTGCTCCTAAAGGATTAGACCTTTCTTGGATGCTGTTTTTGTACCAAATCATAATTACAGTAACCTGTTTGCATCACCTGTTTCAAATCACATCATTATTTAACTATTTTACCTCATTACTAGCCCTAAATTGCTCCTGTCCCAACTTTTTTTGAAATGTGTTGCAGGTCTGAATGACAGGAAAGGATGCATATTTACAAATGACATGAAGTTGACCAGACAAAACATGAAATATTTTGTGTTCATATTGTCTGCAATGAAATACAAGTCAAAGTAAATTTAGAAATCACTTCTTTTTTTATTTATTTGCGTTTTCCATACTGTCCCAACTTTTTCTGATTTGGGGTTGTAGAAACGATTAGCGAATAGTTTGTGTGTGTGTGAGAAATGGTCAGGGTCGATCTGAGGCGTGTGTTTGAGCTCTGGAGTGTGTTTTTTTGGCGCTCGTCTTCCTTTTGCTTCATAATGTGATGCTTAGGAAAAGATTGAGTTTCATTTTGTCATTTCTTCCACAAGGTGACGTCTACCCAGCCAGACAGTGATCATTTGTCGGTGACTGGTTTACCCATAAGCTCTCCGTTCCTGGCCGCTTCTCACCTTCCGTCGTTCCTTGGCAATTCAGACACTGCAAACTCCCACAATGCACTGCTGCAGCACATGGTCCTTCTGGAGCAATCTGCCCCACCGAGTCCTTTAGCCACAGGTGAGTAGAGCTCAGAGTCTGTTAAAAACCTCTTGATTTGTGCAATGGCTGAGCGTTTCCCAGGGCCGGTGTGAAAGCGTTATGTAAACCGTGAGATGTGTGTATGGGCCGCTCTTCATAACCAAATCAGGGCTCCTCACAGGTCATTAGATCAGTGCTGGGCGGGTCTGTCTCCGTGCCAGCGCGGGGTTCGCTCTCGCGCAGGCTCAGAAGAATACCCCTCTGAGTCCCTGAATGAAACAACGATCCCGCTCAGAGCCATTTTCAGCTGCCAGGTCCGCCACGCATGGACGCTCGTGACGTCTGGAGGATCCTGAATGGATAGACATGCGTTCCGATGTGCTTCTGGAGACTTCCGGTTGAAGCCAGCCGTCATGAGTGTGTGTGTGTGTGTGTGTGTGTGTGTGTGTGTGTGTGTGTGTGTGTGTGTGTGTGTGTGTGTGTGTGTGTGTGTGTGTGTGTGTGTGTGTGTGTGTGTGTGTGTGTGTGTGTGTGTGTGTGTGTGTGTGTGTGTGTGTGTGTGTGTGTGTGTGTGTTCATTAGGGTTGGGTATCGTTTGGGTTTTTTTCCATTCCGGTGCCAAACCGATACTTTTAAAACGGTACCGGTGCCTGAACCGATACTTTAAAAAAAAGGCCACAAAACGAGGTGGATGACATTAAATGGCTTTTTTATATATATTTTTTATTTAAATTGAACCATTTATTTAAAGTTTAATGTATACTTAAATGTATGAATATAAATAAATACAAAACACAATTTACTTATTTACAAATTATTATTGACTTATTTACAAATTCACAGTAAAACCTAAGCCACTAACTCAACTACAACAAGCCTTATATAACTCTAAATAACAGTTACAGTAATAACAGCAGTCATCTGTGTTCTTGCTCTGCTACAAACCAGCTTCAAGCTTCAGCTTTATTTTGAAATATGATCATATTGTCTGGCTAAATATTTTAGAACGCATGGCCTTATTGTTTCCATGGCGACACGTCATGTTTCTCACATAACACACAGCGGCCACAATAAGGCTAACAGCTCAGCTGTATCGGGTTTATTTCGTTTTTTCTTTTTATTCAAAATATTCACAAACTTCTTAACTGTGTCACGAACTATCTGATGTTCAAATGTGTGAGTGAATGTGTGTTAGTTGATCTATAAAGCGCAATGGGCGGCGCCATGTTAGTTTACGCCTCAGAATCGGATCTGTCGGTTTTACAACACTTGAGTTCATTCTCGTCTCACAAAATGCATGAAATTAAGTGACCAGTGAACTGGAAGAAGAATAGAGAAAACTATAGAGTTACTGTATAATGTGCATGTATCTGATGTGAATAAAACACAGGCGTGTGTTCATGAGGCGTGTGTTCATGAGGCGTGTGTTCTGCACAGGTATGGCCGGGATGTCTCCGAGCCTGCAGAAGCTGAAGCAGCACCGGCCGCTGGGACGCACTCAGTCGGCTCCTCTGCCCCAGAGTGGACAGGCCCTCCAGCAGCTCGTGGTCCAGCAGCAGCACCAGCAGTTCCTGGAGAAACACAAGCAGCACTTCCAGCAGCTTCACATCAACAAGGTCAGAGATCAGACTTCTCACCCTAACCCTACCATGACAGATTTACTGGCTGTAATAATTTTCAGTTTAGACCGATCTCTCGGGTGGATGTGATTATCACCAAGCCTGCGGTTCTGTTCACTGCTTCACATGGTTAGGAAACCGATATCTTACCAGTGTGTGATGGTGTGTGACAGATGAGGATCTGAGTTTCCCACTAATACCCTGTTTGGAGTGACCACCGTCTTAATGGGTTAGTTCACCCAAAAATGTAAATTCTGTCATTAATTCCTCACCCTCATGTGGTTGGACACCCGTCAGACCTCCGTTCATCTTCAGACACAAATGAAGATATTTTAGTGTAAAGCTGATGCTGAGAAAGGCTTCAGATTGGCCTCCATTGGCATTCAGTACATTTACACTCACAAGACGCATAAAAGGCACTAAAACGTCGCTACAAAGTCCATCTCACCACAGTGGCTCTACAATAATTTTACAAAGCACCGACAATAGTTTTTGTGCGCAAAAAAAATCTAAATAACGCCTTTATCCAGCTTGTTCTTGTCTTCCGTGTGTGTCTCCACGACGCATGCGTGAGAATATGAGCAGATCCGGCGTTCGGACACATGACCCAGAAGAGATTTGTTTACAAGCAGAGGAAGACGCGCGTATCTCAGCTGTTGAATTCTACACTGATCGTGCTTTAGGTCTCGCTGTAGAGCTCAAATGGGGCTAAAGTGGCATTTCATGGATTCCCGAACGCCGGATCTGCTCATATTCTCACGCATGCGTCGTGGAGACACACACGGAAGACAAGAACAAGCTGGATAAAGTCGTTATTTTGATTTTTTTTTCCGCACAAAAACTATTGTTGTCGCTTCGTAAAATTATTGTAGAGTCACTGTGGTGAGATGGACTTTGTAACGACGTTTTCAGTGCCTTTTATGGGTCTTGTGAGTGTAAATGAACTGAATGCCAATGGAGGCCAATCTGAAGCCTTTCAGAGCATCAGATTTACACTAAAATATCTTCATTTGTGTCTGAAGATGAACGGAGGTCTGACGGGTGTCCAACCACATGAGGGTGAGGAATTAATGACAGAATTTACATTTTTGGGTGAACTAACCCTTTAAGCTCATGTATTAAGCTCTCGCTCTGGGAAAATAGAAACGCTTGTTTTGAAGCAAAGATAATAAAAGAGGCTTCCTCTGCCGTTCATGACCTCGGTCTGGCAGCCGTAGCTTCAGCTTCAGATTTTTTAGTGTTACGTTTTTTCTTAAGTTCAGCAACGTAATCATTGAAGTACTGCATGAATAAAAGATTCAGTCTCCAGATGTAAAAAATTAATTGAATAGGTAGACAATGGCGCTAGCAATGCCGAGGTCATGGGTTCAGTTCCCAGGAAACACACACAGGGATAAATGGCCGTCAGGTCACTGTGAATAAAACCGTTCTTGTCAGTCCTGTGCTCTTCCTTATGCCCTTGATTGAACCAAAGCGAGTCCGTGGCGGTCAAGGCAAGACTTAATTTCTCACTCTCCTGAATGAAGAGCAGTTTTCTCTCTAACTGAGGCAAACACCTGAAAATGGTACAAGAAAGCCTGGTGAAAAAGTGAAAAATGGTTCAAAAGTAGAGCGGCTCTAGCAATGGCAAGGTCATGGGTTTGATGCCCATGGGATTCATGAACCGATAACATGTACACCTTTAACCTTCTCGAGTCGATCGGCTCTTTTTTTCTTATCAGTGCAAGTGTTATGCATCATTATAATCTGTTAAGTTTCTTTTTTTTGTGTACAGTCACAATAAAAACAAAATGTTTAGCTTTTTGCAAAATAAAGAAATCAAACATGATGTGCGATCTGCAGCCTCTCTGTCAAAGACGTTCATTCAGAAAATGACCTCTAGCTTAGTGAATACTTGTCTAACAAACATGAGACATATGTCTAAAGAAACGCTGAAATGTCAGGTTTTAAACAATGTAAACCAAATTTAAAACAAATATTCTGTGTTTATGTAATCTGTTCGAAAAGCAATACACGTCAGTCACGCAAGCTACTTCATTATCCACTAATGCGACCACGCCCACACAGATCGTGCTTTTTCAGATTCAAACACTGGCGATCCACGCATCAACTCATACAAACACATCTAGTGAAGCACTTTAGCGTTACTTCAGCTACATCGCTTTGAGACGTGTTTGAGCAATAATCCTGGATTTATTCTCCTCATGCAAAGCTGTTCATTTCTGAAAGCAAAGGACTCCGCCGATAAGGTCAATTTATTCTGTTAGCATCTGTGAATATTACATAAAAAAAGTTTAAATAGGAATCCTGTTGCAACATTAAATGTCATACACGCAATATTGTGTTTTCTTAGACAAGATTTATTTTGCTTGTTTTGGACAGATTATAATGTGTTTATTGTAAAAGAGCCTAGTGTCACATCAGTAAAGCTTTTATTCGCAAATGTCTGCTCAGATGCTATAAATATAGTACCAGTCAAACGTATTTTGCTTCATATTGATGTTTAAATATTATAGCCTAATGTTATTTTTTTTATTTAATATCAAAGTTTGTCAGAAATGATTCTGGAGGTTTTTTTTGTAGAAAGAGAATTGCTTTCTTTAAAGCGAATTTCGTTTTGTATAAAATGTATCTTAATTTGAAAAAAAATGTAGAAAAAAATGATCTTAGTAATTTTTGTCTTGTTTCTAGTCTAAACATTTAAACATTCTTAAATCAAGATGCATTTACTAGATAAGTACAATATAATGTCCTTTGTCCTGCTGCTCTCAGTCACATAAGTACCCGAAGCTCATTCATTATGCGGCTCATTATGCGGCTCATTATGTTCTCTTGTCTTCTCAGGTGATACCCAGCATTATTCATTAGAAATCACGCCTCCTCGCATACTGGCTTTGTAAAGAAAAACTGTCTTTCAATTTTTAAATCAGTGTATTGTTTCATGTGAATGAGTAGGCTCAATGATTCTCACATCAGTTTGAAGCAAAAACTCAATGCAAATACACTCATTATTCAAAGGTCTTGTGAACACATATCTATTGTGTGTTTTGAGGCCTTAATTTTATTTAGTTTTTTAGTTTAAAAAAAAATCATGCATAAACATTTTTCTCTCAGAAATTCAAGCATATACATACATGTTGCTCTCATATTCTGGTAGCCCAGTTTGTGCTGAATACAGTGTAAGTACACTTCATGTGTTATAAGCAACTGAAAAAAACACAAATGTCATGTCAAGACTTCTCCAGGGCCTTAAACCAGCTCAGACTCCAGAGGGTTAATGCAATGCAAGTCGTTAATAAAGTATTTGCTAAACGACTAATAAACTCATCATATGTTTTTAGCAGCAACGGTGTTTTAAATGCTGATTTATCTGTTCTCTGTCTGTTAGATGTTGGGTAAACCGAGCGATCGGCAGCACCAGAGTCACCCAGAGGAGACGGAGGAAGAGCTGCAGGACGCCACTCAGACGGAAACCCTTCCCATGAGCCTCTCCATTAAACAGGAACCAGATCTGACAGAGGAGCAGAGACAGGAGGAGCAGGAGCTGCTCTTCAACCAGGTGAGAGGAACAGCTGGAGCTCCAGAGGAGAGATGGTGTGTGTGTGTGTGTGTGTGTGTGTGTGTGTGGGGGGGGGGGGGGGGGGGTGGGGGGGGGGTGGTAATCCCTACGTTATGTGGCAATATGGCAAAGATGGCAATATCCGAAATCCTCGTCCTTGTGGGGACATTTTTAGGTCCCCATGAGGAAAACATCTTATAAATCTGACTAAGTGATGTTTTTTGATAATTTAAAAATGCAGAATGTTTCAAGATTCAAGAGTTTTATTTGTCACATACACAGTTATATACACAATATACAACTGGCAGTGAAATGTAAACAGGTCCGCTCCATGGACAGTGCAAATAACAGTTACAAGAACACAAGGGAAATTAAAATAGAAATAGAATAAAATTAGAATAAAAAGTATTAACATAAGTAGAGTTATAAATAAATCAAGTAAGATAAAAATAGGAAATAAGATAAAAATAAAAAAATAAATACAAATATTAAATATAAAGTAAGTGGATATGATAAGTGAGATAAACTGTAGACTTAAAAATAAGTGGAATGTCTCCTGTGATGGGGCAGGAGCAGTGTAGGGGGATAGAATATACAGTATGTACGGTATAAAAACCATTACGCCTATGGAAAGTCCCCATTAAACATGAAAACCCAACAGTGGCAAGGAAACCCAAACCCATCAGGAGCAGAATGGAGGAAAATAAACCTTGGAGAAACCAGGCTCAGTCGGGGGGGCAGTTCTCCTCTGGCCAATTAACAAACAGCGTATTATTATTATTCTGGAAACTTTACAGGTCAGAGGTCATAATCAAAGGATCGGAGGCAACACGCCGGAGACGGGTTTATTGAGGATGACATTTCGATTTAAAGGCCCACTGAAATCAAAATGGAAGTTCTCTTACGAGAGGTTCTCTCGTATTGCGTAAGTTTCCTTACGCATCGGGAAAGTATTCTTTCTTCGAGATTTCTGAAAAACCCAAAATTATCCTTAATTTTGTAACATTTGTAACATAGCGTGACGTGGCGACCAATGACCTGGCTTCATTTGCCTACAGATGGGGCGTGGCCACGTGTATATAAGCGGGGCTCACAGGCTGCGTATTCGATTTTCTTTTCTTCAGCGAAGCCCTTCGCATCGCTGGATCTGGAACCCGCCGCCGTGATCGTGCAGACGAGCAAGCAGAGGACAGCGCCTGAAGAAGCCGGCAGCATCGCGCCACCTTCAGCCATCCGTGCCTGCTCTGCTATCCGGCAGCCCATATCCTTTTACGCTCAAGTGTTGTCGCCGCTGCGTCACACTTTTCTCAAAAAGAGCCGAGCGTTTGTTACAAAATGTCTCGTTCCACCTGCGGCTCGTGTCACGCGCAGCTCAGTTCCGGGGACCGCCATGTGATCTGCGCTCTCTGCCTGGGCCGTGATCATGCCGCCGGCGGATGCCCGGAGTGCGAGGAACTGACGATGTTGACCCTGCGGGCTCGACTCGATCAGTTCGATGACGACATCCCTCCAGTCCCTGCTAAGCCGCCCAGAAAGAAGCACCGCTCGCAGCGGACTCCGGAGTTCGCAGAGAGAAGCTCGCCGGAACCCTTCCCGCCGGCTTCACTCTCGCCTTTCCCGCCCCCACCCCAGGCCGCCATTTCTGTTGCCGCCTCCGGGGATGAGGCGGATGCGGCCGCGGAACGAGCTGACAGCTGCTCCATCATGGCTTCCGACAGCGAGGACTGGTCTTCCGCGACCTCTTCAGTCCGGGCCTCCGGACGCTCTCGAGCGGGTGAGGACGCGGAACTGTTGCGTCTTCTCACCCGGGCTGTCGGGCAGCTAGGCCTCGAATGGGCCCCGCCCAAGGTGGCAGCGCCGAATCGACTTGACGGATGCTTCCTAAACAGTCGTCGCCGTGCGCCCACCTCCAGGACTGCACCTTTTCTGCCAGAGCTTCACGAGGAGCTCGCGAAGTCCTGGAACGCGCCATTCTCCGCGAGGGTCTCGTCTCAGGCTTCTTCGGCGCTCTCACAAGTTGACGGCGCGGCTGAGAAAGGCTACAATGCTATCCCTCCAGTGGAAGAGGCGGTCGCAGGGCACCTTTGCCCGCCTTCTGGTTGGCGCTCAAAGGCTGCCCTCCCGTCTAAGGCCTGCAGAGTGACGTCATCGCTGATCGGCCGCGCTTTCGCTGCCTCCGGTCAAGCGGCATCTGCTCTGCACTCTATGGCCGTGCTGCAAATCCTCCAAGCTAATCTCCTCCGCGACCTGGACGAGAAAAGCTATGACACTGAGTTGGTCCCGGATTTGCGAAGCGCGACGGATCTCGCCCTTCGCGCTACCAAGACCGCAGCACAGGCCCTCGGACGCTCTATGGCCTCCCTCACGGTAGCTGAGCGCCACCTCTGGCTCACGCTCGCGGATATGCGAGAAACAGAGCGCGCAGCCTTTCTAAACGCCCCGCTCTCCCCGTCTGGGCTCTTCGGACCAGCGGTCAAGGGGATTGTCGAACGTTTCTCTGAAGTGCAGAAGACGACTCAGGCCATGAACCTCTTCCTGCCTCGACGCCCCGGCGCTAGCCCCGCTTTCCAGGCACATTTGACCAATTCCAAACCACAGTAATCCTAATAACTACTATTGATTTAGTATTTAATAATGTATAAGTTATATATAATTGTTCATGAAGGCTGGAAATGAAAATCACCTTATATTCAGGTGTGCAGAATTATTAGGCATGTTTTCTTTTACAGATAAATTGAGCCAAAAAAGAGATTTAACTCAGACTGAAAAGTCAAAAAGTATTAAATGCCCATGAGAAGGATGCAATACTAATGCAATACTAGACATTGCAGTTAAGGCATGACCATTGGACAGTGAAATGCTTGTTGGGTCAGCAGGATCTGACAAAAACAGGTGGTGAAGAAAAGACACCTGTTAACTGCAAAATAATTAAGAATTAAGGTGAAGAATTAAGGGTGAAACCATCAGGAACCCTTTAGTCTCCAGCGCCACCATTTTCCAGAGCTGAACCTACCTGGAGTCTCCAGAAGTGCAAGGTGTCAGGATCTCAGAGACTTCAGTTAGGTAAAGAATCCTAAAAAATGACCCCCACTAGATAAGAATCACAAGCTGAAGTGTTGTAAAATACATGAAGGTTTTTTTATAGGCTTTATGGACAGATAGGTTGAGAGTGACTCTTGAAGGACCAGCACCACATCCTCTAGTACCACTGTTTGAAGAATTCATCTTCCAGAATCTGGCAGTACGTTTTGGGAGTTCATTTTTAGTCCATCTCTGCAAAACGGACTTCAGGATGGACTAAAATGAACTCCCAAAACGTACTGCCAGATTCTGGAAGATGAATTCTTCAAACAGTGGTACTAGAGGATGTGGTGCTGGTCCTTCAAGAGTCATTCTCAACCTATAAAACCTATAAAGCCTATAAAAAAGCAGGCTTCATGTATTTTACAACACTTCAGCTTATGATTCTTATTTAGTGGGGGTCATTTTTTAGGATTCTTTACCTAACTGAAGTCTCTGAGATCCTGACACCTGCACTTCTGGAGACTCCAGGTAGGTTGCAGCTCTGGAAAATGGTGGCGCTGGAGATTAAAGGGTTCCTGATGGTTTCACACTTAATTCTTCACCTTAATTCTTAATTCTTTTGCAGTTAATAGGTGTCTTTTCTCCGCCACATGTTTTTGTCTGACCCTGCTGACCCAACGAGCATTTCACTGTCCAATGGTCATGCCTTAACTGCAATGTCTAGTATTGCATTAGTATTGCAACCTTCTCATGGGCATTTAATACTTTTTGACTTTTCAGTCTGAGTTAAATCTCTTTTTTGGCTCAATTTATCTGTAAAAGAAAACATGCCTAATAATTCTGCACACCTGAATATAAGGTGTTTTTCATTTCCAGCCTTCATGAACAATTATATATCACTTATACATTATTAAATACTAAATCAATAGTAGTTATTAGGATTACTGTGGTTTGGAATTGGTCAAATGTGCCTGGAAAAAAAATATGATCAGAAAATCAACGTGCCTAATAATTCTGCACTCCCTGTACAGTGTGTAGGGCGGCCAGCCATCGCGAGCGATCGGCTGGCCCACAGCACAGAGAGCGCGCGCACTGCGCCCGCCCCTCCTATACAGGCCGTCAAACCCGCGAAGCGCGGCGTTTCGAGCCCGGAGGCCGTTCTATCCCGTGTGGCACACGCGAGAGCGTGGGAAGCCATTCCAGAGGTATCAGAATGGGTGCTGAAAACAGTGAAGCACGGCTACACTCTGCAGTTCGCTCGCTGCCCTCCGCGCTTCTGTGCGCGTACGGAGACGAGAGTGAGCGAGGAAGTAGCACATCTACTTCGAGCAGAGATAGCCACGCTGCTGTGCAAAGGGGCTATAGAACCGGTTCCCCATTCTATGAGCGAGTCAGGCTTTTACAGCCGGTATTTTCTCGTGCCAAAAAGGGATGGGTCGCTCAGACCGATTCTGGATCTGAGGCGTCTGAACAAAGCTCTTATGAGAAGATCGTTCAAGATGCTCACGACCAAGCAGATCCTCGCGCATATTCGCCCGAGAGACTGGCTAATCTCCCTAGATTTGAAAGATGCATATTTTCAAATCAAGATAACGCCGCGTCACAGGCCATTCTTACGATTCGCCTTCGACGGCCAGGCTTATCAATACACCGTCCTTCCGTTCGGCCTGTCACTAGCACCCCGTACATTTACGAAGTGCATGGACGCGGCCCTCGCTCCCCTGAGAAGTCGAGGGATGCGAGTATTGAACTATCTGGACGATTGGCTCATCCTGGCGCAGTCAGAGGCCGAGCTCCTCGCCCACAGGGCAATGCTGCTCAGCCATCTGGACAGCCTGGGGCTCACGGTCAATTGGACCAAGAGCTCATTAGTGCCCACGCAATCAACCTCATTTCTGGGTTTGAATCTGGACACTGTGGCAATGTCAGCCCGCCTGTCACCCCAACGCGCGCGCCAAGTTCGGCACATGGCTGCGTACTTCCGGCCGGGCAAAATCGCACCTCTCAAGCTCTTTCAGAGGATGCTGGGACATATGGCCTCAGCTGGCGCATGCGCCCGCTGCAATGCTGGTTAAACGCCCGAGTGCCTCACAGAGCCTGGGCGTCCGGAGGCTTCAGGATCAGAGTGACTCAGGGCTGCGTTTCAGCCCTAGAGCCCTGGTTAGTAGCCGACTGGTACCAGCGGGGAGTGACGATGGGAGCCATCTCACACCGCAAGGTCATCTCGATGGACGCCTCCACCTCGGGTTGGGGCTCCGTTTTCGAGGGCAGATCGGCCTCGGGCCTCTGGTCGAGCGGAGAAAAGCTCCTACACATAAACTGTTTGGAGATGATAGCGGTAGAGAACGCGCTCAAGCAGTTTCTACCGCTTATACGAGGACACCACGTGTTGGTCCGGTCGGACAATACCACAGTGGTGTCCTATGTGAACCGGCAGGGCGGTGTCAGGTCCGCTGCGCTGCGCTCGCTGAGAGCTGCGCACGTACCGGGCCACCTCAATGTGGTCCTGGACAAGCTGTCCAGGGGCCTCATTCTCCCAGGAGAATGGTCCCTGCACCCCCAGACAGTCCAGCTGGTATGGCGCCTATTCGGCAGAGCGGAGCTTGACCTCTTTGCAACAAAAGAGAACGCCCGCTGCCCGACGTTTCTGTCCAAAAGCGAGGATGCGCTGTCCCAACCTTGGCCCAGCCTCCCGCTGTATGCTTTCCCGCCGATTTCCCTATTGCCCCAGGTCATGGCGAAAATCAGGGAGACGCGCCGCCCGGTGCTCCTTATAGCACCGCGCTGGGAGAACCAGATTTGGTACCCAGAGCTGGTGAAGCTGTCGCACTCACCCCCCTGGCCAGTTCCGCTGAGAGCAGACCTCCTCTCTCAAGCAGGAGGGTCAGTTTGGCATCCCCATCCAGAGCGATGGTCTCCTGCATGTATGGGTGACCAACGGATACCCGTTGACCTGCCCGAAGGGGTTATGAACACGATTTCACACTCTTAGAGCCCCCTCGACGAGGCGGTTATATAGTTGTAAGTGGTCGGTGTTCACTGAGTGGTGTGTTTCCAAGGGATTGGACCCACAGCAATGTGGGGTCCAGCGGGTGCTCTCCTTCCTCCAGGAGCTTTTGGAACTGGGCAGGTCCCCTTCCACGCTCAAAGTGTATGTGGCGGCTATAGCAGCGTTCGCTCAGACGACGCTAGGTAGCACGCTAGGAAGGAACAAGCTCGTCATCCGTTTCCTCAGAGGAGCCAGACGGATGAATCCCCCGCGGCCCCCATCGGTTCCTATATGGGATCTGGCCTTGGTCCTAGAGGCCCTGAAGGCTCATCCCTTTGTCCCTTTGAACCGCTCGAGACTGTGGAACCAAGGTTCCTTTCGCTAAAAACCGCGTTCCTGATAGCTCTGGCTTCAGTAAAACGCGTGGGGGATCTACACGCGCTCTCAGTGAGCCCGACGTGTATGGAGTTCGGCCCGAATGACTCCAAGGTCATTCTTAGGCCGAGGCATGGTTATGTCCCCAAAGCGATAGGCACTCCCTTCAGGGCGCAGATTGTCTCCCTCTCGACTCTGCCAGCATCCGTTGAGGGGGACGGTGGCAATGTCCTCTGCCCTGTCAGGGCATTGAGGGTTTATGTCACACGCTCCGCCGCCTTCAGGCGTTCTGAGCAGCTATTTGTTTCGTTTGGTGGGCGCACTAAAGGTCTCGCCTCCTCGAAACAGACCCTGTCCAGGTGGATAGTGGACGCGATTGCAACAGCATACGCTTCCAAACACCTGCAGTGCCCGCTAGGTGTCAGAGCACACTCCACTAGAGGCATGGCCTCTTCGTGGGCTTGGGCCAGAGGGATTTCCATCCACGATATCTGTATGGCGGCAGGCTGGGCCTCCCCATCTACGTTCGTGAGATTTTACAATCTGGAAGTTCCTGCCTTACAGGCGAAAGTGTTATCAGTTTAATGGGGCTGTTGGTTCTGCCCAGTGATTCTGCGCAGACATAGCTCACATACTGGTAGTAAGTTCGGTACGAGGCTTATGTAAATTTGAAGGAGACCGGCGGTGCCGTTCCCTCATTTACGAGACAAGCTGTTATGAGTTTGAAGGTGACCGGCGGTGCCATTACCTCACTCATATAACAAGATATTGTGAATTTGAAGGCGACCGGCGTTGCCGTTCCCTCATTCATGAGACCGGGTGTTGTAACCACCCGTTGTAACCACCCGTTGTAACCACCCGTCAGTTCGAATGAAGTGTCGGTATATGTGGTGGCCCGTTTTCCTTACCGGCCACCCTGCCCGAGCAGTGTTATGGTCCCCGGTTCCCTGGGATACATATGCTGTACGCGAGGCGCGCACGGCGTTGACAATGTGTTCCCGATGCGTAAGGAAACTTACGCAATACGAGAGAACCTCTCGTAAGAGAACGATACTCGGTTACTTAACGTAACCTCGGTTCTCTCTAGAAGAGGGAACGAGTATTGCGTTCCTTGCCGTGCGCCCCGCGGGCTTTTACGCTTCAGAACTACGAAAACCGAATACGCAGCCCGTGAGCCCCGCTTATATACACGTGGCCACGCCCCACCTGTAGGCAAATGAAGCCAGGTGGGCGCGAAGCGCCCTCATTGGTCGCCACGTCACGCGGGCTCACCGATAGGCTGCTGCAGTTGCCAGCAGAGCAGCCAATAGCACGCTGGAATTGCCTGCTATGGTCTGCCAGGCTGCCGCACTGCGTTGACAATGTTACAAAATTAAGGATAATTTTGGGTTTTTCAGAAATCTCGAAGAAAGAATACTTTCCCGATGCGTAAGGAAACTTACGCAATACTCGTTCCCTCTTCTAGAGAGAACCGAGGTTACGTTAAGTAACCGAGTATCGTTTTTTAGCTTTAAGTGTGATTATCTTAGCTTAAGGTTATGAATAAGCTGGTGTGTTTCAAAACTTACAGTCTCTCACTTCCGTTAAAACGAATCACAGATGTTGATGACCTAATCGCAGACTTCACCTTCTCATCGTGTGTGTGTGTGTGTGTGTGAGAGTAGCAGGCCCTTCTGTTGGAGCAGCAGAGGATCCATCAGCTCAGGAACTACCAGGCATCGATGGAGGCAGGTGGAGCTTCAGTCAGTTTCCCGGGGCACCGTCCGCTCTCCAGAGCCCAGTCGTCTCCAGCCTCCGCCTCCTTCATCAGCTCACAGGACCAGCCCAAAGCTCACTCCACCACAGGTGCAGCGCTCTCGCTCTCTCTCTCTCTCTCGCTCTCGCTCTCGCTCTCGCTCTCGCTCTCGCTCTCTCTCTCGCTCTCTCTCTCGCTCTCTCTCGCTCTCTCTCTCGCTCTCTCTCTCGCTCTCTCTCTCGCTCTCTCTCTCGCTCTCTCTCTCGCTCTCTCTCTCGCTCTCTCTCTCGCTCTCTCTCTCGCTCGCTCGCTCTCGCGCTCTCTCGCTCTCTCGCGCTCTCTCTCGCTCTCTCTCGCTCGCTCGCTCTCGCTCTCTCTCGCTCTCTCGCGCTCTCTCTCGCTCTCTCTCTCGCTCTCTCTCTCGCTCTCTCTCTCGCTCTCTCTCTCGCTCTCTCTCTCGCTCTCTCTCTCGCTCTCTCTCTCGCTCTCTCTCTCGCTCTCTCTCTCGCTCTCTCTCTCGCTCTCTCTCTCTCTCGCGCTCTCTCTCGCTCGCTCGCTCTCGCGCTCTCTCGCTCTCTCGCGCTCTCTCTCGCTCTCTCTCGCTCGCTCGCTCTCGCTCTCTCTCGCTCTCTCTCGCTCTCTCTCGCTCTCTCTCTCGCTCTCTCTCTCGCTCTCTCTCTCGCTCTCTCTCTCGCTCTCTCTCTCGCTCTCTCTCTCGCTCTCTCTCTCGCTCTCTCTCTCGCTCTCTCTCTCGCTCTCTCTCTCGCTCTCTCTCTCGCTCTCTCTCTCGCTCTCTCTCTCGCTCTCTCTCTCTCTCGCGCTCTCTCTCGCTCGCTCGCTCTCGCGCTCTCTCGCTCTCTCGCGCTCTCTCTCGCTCTCTCTCGCTCGCTCGCTCTCGCTCTCTCTCGCTCTCTCGCGCTCTCTCTCGCTCGCTCGCTCTCGCGCTCTCTCGCTCTCTCGCTCTCTCGCTCTCTCGCTCTCTCTCGCTCTCTCGCGCTCTCTCTCGCTCGCTCGCTCTCGCGCTCTCTCGCTCTCGCGCTCTCTCTCGCTCTCGCTCTCTCGCTCTCTCTCGCTCTCTCTCACTCTCTCTCGCTCTCTCTCGCTCTCTCTCGCTCTCTCTCGCTCTCTCTCGCTCTCTCTCGCTCTCTCTCTCTCGCTCTCTCTCTCTCTCTGCACAACTCTAAACATCACTCAGACTGTTGAACTGTTGAATGAGTGTGTGTGTGTGTGTGTGCATTGTTGTTTAGGTCTGGTGTACGACTCTCTGATGCAGAAGCACCAGTGCATGTGTGGAAACACCAACACACACCCCGAGCACGCCGGCCGCATCCAGAGCATCTGGTCCAGGCTTCAGGAGACCGGTCTGCGCAGCCAGTGTGAGGTGCGACACACACACACACACACACACACACACACACACGAGTTAGTGTGAGGTGCGACACACACACACATGAGATAGTGTGAGGTGCAACACACACACGAGTTAGTGTGAGGTGCGACACACACACACAAACAAACACACACACACACATGAGTTAGTGTGAGGTGCGACACACACATGAGTTAGTGTGAGGTGCGACACACACACACACAAACACACACACACACACACATGAGTTAGTGTGAGGTGCGACACAAACACACATGAGTTAGTGTGAGGTGCGACACACACACACACAAACACACACAAACACATGAGTTAGTGTGAGGTGCGACACACACATGAGTTAGTGTGAGGTGCGACACATACACACACAAACACACACACACACGAGTTAGTGTGAGGTGCGACACACACATGAGTTAGTGTGAGGTGCGACACATACACACACAAACACACACATGAGTTAGTGTGAGGTGCGACACACACACACACACACACACACACACACACACACACACACACACACACACACACACACGAGTTAGTGTTTCCTTTTTCATTTAGCTGCATTATCCATTATGGCTTTCAGTAGTTCTAAAGGGTACACAGCATGATGTTCATACTCACATGAGACGCTTTTCACATTAACTCAGTGGCTGAGATTTGTATGTTGTTCTAATCGCCGCTGCTGAAACTCTGACTAACGTGGAAAAGACGCTTTTATCACGCCTGGTTAGGACACATCGTTACAGTTTAATTCAAGCGTGTGTTGCAATAATAAAGCGAGTAATGTTTTATTGACGAGTGTTGATTTTTGGACCTGTCAGCAGGTGGCGCTCTAGTCCAGGGGTTTTCAAACTCTATGATGCCAAGAACCCCCAAATATGATGAATCTTTATGAGGGACCCCCTTCCTAAAATCCATCTATTTTTATATACGAAAAAACATTTAAGCTGTCAGATAAATAGCAAGTGTGCCATTATAAATACAACATACACTCTAAAAAATGCTGGGTTAAAAATAACCCAAGTTGGGTTGAAAATGGACTTACCCAGCAATTGGGTTGTTTTAACCCAGCAGTTGGGTTAAATGTTTGCTTAAAACAACCCAATTGCTGGGTTAGTCCATTGTCAACCCAACTTGGGTTATTTTGTTGTTGATGTTGGACGTATAAACCTGAAGAAGAACATTTTCCATTAAAAATCATTTGTATAAGCAACTTTCACAATAAATGTATGTACACTCTAAAAAATGCTGGGTTAAAAATAACCCAAGTTGGATTGAAAATGGATTAACCCAGCAATTGGGTTGTTTTAACCCAGCGGTTGGGTTAAATGTTTGCTTAAAACAACCCAATCGCTGGGTTAGTCCATTTTCAACCCAACTTGGGTTATTTTTAACCCAGCATTTTTTAGAGTGTAAGAAGCTTGGGTACTGTGTAAAGAAAACTGCTGGTGAGCGAGATAAAGGGGACGATGGTGAGAAAAACTCACTAAAGATATAAAGCAAAGATATATAATTCTGCAATGTATACCGCAAGAAAGGAGAGAAACATGAAACAGAAATCAAACAGTTAGAATATTCAGTAGGGATGCACCGAATCCAGGATTCGGGTTCGGATTCGGCCGAATATTGGGCTTTTTGACTGGGTTCGGTTTCTGCCGAACCTTAGAATTTTTTTCCACCGAACCCGAATCCTAGGCTTGCACTATGCGCGCCCCGCTGGTCGAACGTAATGACGCCGCCGTTGAAAGTGAAAATGGAACTCATGAACAGAAAACGTGGCAGTAGCTACTTTAAGTCAAAAGAAGGCGATTCAAGTTGAGCTACGTGTTCAATTTGCAATGCCGATTTGTCTCGTGATGACAAGGAGCCTAAACAACAGCTGCTGTTAAAACATTTGCATAAGAAACATCCGAGAGAATACGAGTTGTGCATGAAGGAATCTACAGACAGCAGCCAAAATGTATTTTATTTTACCGTGCAAACTGCTGCATATATATACTATTCTCTTAAAACTATCATTTCGTTATTTTTACTAACCCAAATAATGATTCATCCGCTATAGGTTGCACGTGAGGGGGAAAAATAGGTTCCTTCCACTTAAGAGTTGAGCTCTTTTTATTTTAAATATATCTCTTTACATAAATACTATTTTCTACTTTTAAAAAAATAATTTTGTTATTTTACTAACCCAGTGTTTTGTATGTGAATGTTGTTTCACGTGAATATTACCACAGGAGTGAAGCACAAAGCTTTTTTGAGCCTAGAAAGGTAATAATGTCAGATAGCACTTTTTCATTCTGTTTTGCGATCTGGATCAGGTCACTCGATTTTCCGTGAATTTGAACAATAGGCCTAGTCCATTTTATCCCAATGGACATAGACATCTCGTTTCTTTTCCCAAATCTTCACTCACGTCGCCATGTTCGCAGGGGATTGTAAACGTTTCTTCCTTTTGTTTGCTTATAATTAAGTCTATTATAACTATTCACATCCTTTACTGTGGGAAAGGATCAAAAACACTGTTGGACGAATACCTTTTTACTTCAAATTTTATTTAACACAGTTTGTTCTTGTTATTAAACTTGGTAAGGCGCGTCAAGTTTGGTTTATTTGAATGGCGCATTTCACACACGCCGGTGATTTTAGTTTAGTTTTCTCTGGCAGTGAATAATCAAACATTGCCTAAATGTCTTGACCCTGTGGAAGATAAAATCCGCTCTTCAGACCTTTTACAACAAGTGTTGCTTTGCAACATCAGTAGAACATATGAAGACGAAGATATTCAAGAAGGTGTCTATCCAGTGTCCCATTCCTCTCAAAGCGCAGAGCGGTAATGACGCATCTTTGCGGGGAAATAGTATGAATCAAATATTTTTCTTACTAATATTTATCCATCCATCCATCCATCTTCTTCCGCTTTATCCAGGGCTGGGTCGTGGGGGCAGCAGTCTAAGCAGAGATGCCCAGACTTCCCTCTCCCTAGCCACTTCCTCCAGCTCTTCCGGGGGGGACACCGAGGCGTTCTCAGGCCAGCCGGAAGACATAATCCCTCCAGCGTGTCCTTGGTCTTCCCCGGGGCCTCCTCCCGGTTGGACATGCCTGAAACACCTTCCCCGGGAAGGCGTTCAGGAGGCATCCGGAACAGATGCCCGAGCCCCCTCAGCTGACCCCTCTCGATGTGGAGGAGCAGCGGCTCTACTCCGAGTTCCTCCCGAGTGACTGAGCTTCTCACCCTATCTCTAAGGGAGCGCCCAGCCACCTTGCGGAGAAAGCTCATTTCGGCCACCTGTATCCGGGATCTTGTCCTTTCGGTCATGACCCAAAGCTCATGACCATAGGTGAGAGTAGGAACGTAGATTGACCGGTAAATCGAGAGCTTCGCCTTACGGCTTAGCTCTTTCTTCACAACAACAAACCGGTACATCGACCGCATTACTGCAGAAGCTGCACCGATCCGTGTTTCAATCTCCCGTTCCATCCTCCCCTCACTCGTGAACAAGACCCTAAGATACTTGAACTCCTCCACTTGAGGCAGGAACTCTCCACCAACCTGAAGTGGGCAAGCCACCCTTTTCCGACTGAGGACCATGGCCTCGGATTTGGAGGTGCTGATCCTCATCCCAGCCGCTTCACACTCGGCTGCAAACCGCCCCAGTGTTGAAGGTCCTGGCTCGAGGAGGCCAACACGACAACATCATCCGCAAAGAGCAGAGACGAAACCGCGTGGTCCCCAAACCTGATACCCTCCGGCCCCTGGCTGCGCCTAGAAATTCTGTCCATAAAAATGATGAACAGAACCGGCGACAAAGGGCAGCCCTGAAGGAGTCCAACATGCACCGGGAACAAGTCTGACTTACTGCCGGCAATGCGGACCAAACTCCTGCTTCGGTCATACAGGGACCGGACAGCCCTTAGCAAAGGACTCCCTGAGCACCCATACTCCCTGAGCACCCTCCACAGGATGCCGCGAGGGACACAGTCGAATGCCTTCTCCAAATCCACAAAACACATGTGGACTGGTTGGGCAAACTCCCATGAACCCTCCAGCACCCTGTAGAGTGTCCACAACATCCAGAGACTTGAGGTACTCAGGGCGGATCTCATCCAACCCCGGTGCCTTGTCACTAAGGAGTTTCTTGACCACCTCGGTGACTTCAGCTTGGGTGATGGACGAGTCCACCTCCGAGCCCTCAATGGAAGACGTGATGGCGGGATTGAGGAGATCCTCAAAGTATTCCTTCCACCGCCCGACGATATCCCCAGTTGAGGTCAACAGCCGTCCATCGCCACTGTAAACAGTGTTGGTAGGGCACTGCTTCCCCCTCCTGAGGCGTCGAACGGTTTGCCAGAATCTCTTCGAGGCCAGCCGATAGTCCTTTTCCATGGCCTCACCGAACTCCTCCCAGGCCCGAGTTTTTGCCTCCACAACCACCCGGGCTGCAGTCCGCTTGGCCTGCCGGTACGTGTCAGCTGCCTCAGGAGTCCTACAAGCCATCCAGGCCCGATAGGACTCCTTCTTCAGCTTGACGGCATCCTTACTTCCGGTATCCACCACCAGGTTCGGGGATTGCCGCCTCGACATGCACCGGAGACCTTACGGCCACAGCTCCGAGTGGCCGCTTTGACAATGGAGGTGGAGAACATGGTCCATTCGGACTCAATATCTCCAGCCTCCCTCGGGATCCGGTCGAAGTTCTGCCGGAGGTAGGAGTTGAAGATCTCTCTGACAGGAGACTCGGCCAAACGTTCCCAGCAGACCCTTACAGTACGCTTGGGTCTGCCGGGTCTGTCCAGCTTCCTCCCCCGCCATCGGATCCAACTCACCACCAGGTGGTGATCAGTTGACAGCTCCGCCCCTCTCTTCACCCGAGTGTCCAAGACATACGGCCGCAGGTCAGATGAAACGACCATAAAGTCGATCATTGACCTACGACCTAGAGTGTCCTGGTGCCATGTGCACTGATGGACACTCTTATGCCTGAACATGGTGTTCGTTATGGACAAACCGTAACTAGCACAGAAGTCCAATAACTGAACACCACTCGGGTTCAGATCAGGGGGGCCGTTCCTCCCAATCACGCCCCTCCAGGTGTCACTTTCATTGCCCACTGTGAGTCCCTGTGTGTCACTGTGAGTCCCCAGTCGGAGCACTTTCCAGCACCCCTCCCAGAGACTCTAAAAAGGTTGGATACTCTGCACTGCTATTCGGCCCGAAGGCACAAACGACAGTGAGAGACCTATCCCTGAGCCGAAGCCGCAGGGAAACGACCCTTTCGTTCACCGGGGTGAACTCCAACACATGGCAGCAGAGCTGGGGGGCTATAAGCAAACCCACACCAGCCCGCCGCCTCTCACCATGGGCAACTCCGGAGTGGTGAAGAGTCCATCCTCTCTCGAGGAGTGTGGTTCCAGAGCCCAAGCCGTGCGTAGAGGTGATTCCGACTATCTCTAGTCGGAACCTCTCAACCTCACGCACAATCTCAGGCTCCTTCCCCACCAGTGAGGTGACATTCCATGTCCCAAGAGCCAGTTTCCTTGTCCAGGGATCGGGTTGTCTAGGCTCCTGCCTTCGACTGCTGCCCGATTTTCTCTGCACCGGCCCCTTACGGTCCCTCCTGTGAGTGGTGGGCCCACGGGAAGGTGTCCCCACGTCGCTCCTTTGGGCTGAGCCCGGCCGGACCCCGTGGGGGAAGGCCCGGCCACCAGGCGCTCGCATACGAGCCCCAACCCCAGGCCTGGCTCCAGGGTGGGGCCCCGGCTGCGCCGTACCGGGCGACGTCACGGTCCTCCTTTTTTTTTGTCATCATAAGGGGTTTTTGAATACTAATATTTAATTTTCATATATTCTTGAAGTTACCATTATTTACTGAAAATCATTTTTGTTTTATATATTCACCCGCATGCTTATGGATGTTTCAGCCTCAAATTATTTCAAATGTAGGCTATATATCTGGCATAGACTACAGTATTTAAAATAGCATATATGCATTAGTTACATTCTCAATTTAATTTACAGAGCAATCCCTGCAAAAAATTTTGTTTAACTAATACTATAGAAGAGGATTAGTGTGTGTCGCACACAACAGACTCGCAACGGGGGCGTGGCATCACAATGTCAGCACAACCCTAACGCGGCCTCCTGCGCTCTCCGTTGTGTTGTTCTTTGAAACGACAGAGGACGACTCGGGGTAATTTTTCTATAAACCATCATGAAACAGCGGCTAGAAGAACATACACGACAATGTTTACTTTAGTAAACTTGACCAAAACCACACTATTAAAAGCCTTAAACAAGGCTTCATATGGCACTGATGTCCCGGGAATAGGCTACAGAGATAACGCCTCGCGTTAGAACGCTTAGAACTTTATGGAAGACCCCTGGGGCCCCGGACCCCGGTTTGAAAACCCCTCCTCTAGTCAATCTCTGTCCTTGGATTTTCAGTGTATCCGTGGAAGAAAGGCCACATTAGAGGAGCTGCAGACGGTTCATTCTGAAGCTCATGTCATGTTGTATGGGACCAACCCACTCCGGCAGAAACTGGACAGTAAGACTTACACAACCCTAAAGACATCATGATCTCAGACAGACAGACAGACAGAGGCTTCACTATAATCACACCTGTCTGTCTCTCCTGTCGCAGGTTCGCTCATATCCATGTTTGTCAGGTTGCCGTGTGGCGGTATTGGGGTGAGTAGAAACAAAAACCAGGGCTGTGTCTGAAATCGCCCCCTTTTCCCTCATTCCCTGTTCCCTACATTACTCCACTAATAATGTCCCCTTGATGGAGGGAATGAACACGAGTGAGGGAATTCGGACACTGATTGCCGCTTTTGCTGTTTAAGAATCATTTGAAACTTCAGCTCCAGGTCATGGAAGCTAGCGTACCGTAATCAAATTGTTTAATAAAGTAAAAGGAATCTATATGAGTTTACGCTGTAGCCACTTGGAAAATGGATGGATGGATGATTGAGTTGCGGCGCCATCTTCTGGAGAGACGCGGGCATTCATTCTGCACGACCAGTGCATTGTGGGTATTCTCTAGCTGTTGAGTGTGCATCAGTTGTACACTCATTTTTGCAGTGCATTGTGGGATTGAATGAGGGCATTCGGTTTCGGACACCACTATAAAGGGCAGTGCCTTCAAATGTGGCCCTATTTAGGGCTATTGGGGGGGTTTCGGACACAGCCCAGGTCCATCTCTCCATCTCTCCATCGTGTGCAGCATTAAAAGGTTAGTTCACCCAAAACTGTAAATTGTGTCATTAATGACTGAGCCTCATGTGGTTGGACACCCGTCAGACCTCCGTTCATCTTCAGACACAAATGAAGATATTTTAGTGTAAATCTGATGCTCTGAAAGGCCTCCATTGGCTCAATGCACTTTACACTCTCAAGACCCTTAAAAGACACTAAAGACTAAAGTTACAAAGTCCATCTCACTACAGCGGCTCTACAATAACTTTATGAAGACGAGAATAGTTTCTGTGCGCAAAAAACCCTAAATAACGACTTATATAGTGATGACGATTTCAAAACACGGCATCATGAAGCTTCGAAGCGTTATGAATCAGTGAGTCGATTCAGCGGTTCGGAGCGTTATGAATCAGCGAGTCGATTCAGCAGTTCAGAGCGTTATGAATCAGTGAGTCGAATCATGATTCGGATCGTGTGTCAAACCGCCAAACTGCTGAAATACGTGACTTTGGCGATCCGAACTGCTGAATCGACTCACTGATTCATAACGCTCCGAAACGCTGAATCGATTCAATGATTCATAATGCTCCGAACCTCTGAATCGACTCACTGATTCATAACGCTCTGAACTGCTGAATCGACTCACTGATTCATAACGCTCTGAACCGCTGAATTGACTCACTGATTCATAACGCTCTGAAGCTTCATGATGCCGTGTTTTGAAATCGTCATCACTATATAAGTCGTTATTTTGGGGTTTTTTGCGCACAGAAACTATTCTCGTCTTCATAAAGTTATTGTAGAGCCGCTGTAGTGAGATGGACTTTGTAACTTTAGTCTTTAGTGTCTTTTAAGGGTCTTGAGAGTGTAAAGTTGAGCCAATGGAGGCCTTTCAGAGCATCAGATTTACACTAAAATATCTTCATTTGTGTCTGAAGATGAACGGAGGTCTGACGGGTGTCCAACCACATGAGGCTCAGTCATTAATGACACAATTTACATTTTTGGGTGAACTAACCCTTTAAAGAGGATTCTGGGTTGTTTCCTGAAGGTGGACAGTGACACCGTCTGGAATGAGGTCCACTCGTCGAGTGCTGCACGTCTGGCCGTCGGTTCTGTGGTCGAACTCGTCTTCAAAGTGGCATCAGGAGAGCTGAAGGTCTGCCGCTGTCTTTCCCTCTGTTCTTCTCTGTGTGTGTGTGTGTGTGTGTGTGTGTGTGTGTGTGTGTGTGTGTGTGTGTGTGTGTGTGTGTGATTTGACTGACGAAGAGTGCCGTGTTTCTCCCCTCAGAACGGCTTCGCTGTGGTTCGGCCCCCAGGTCATCATGCGGAGGAAAGCACGCCAATGTGAGCCGCGCCTCTGCGCTTGTGTCGCTCTTTCCTTTATCCTTCATTCATGTCAATAACACTGGTGCTCTCGTCCAATCACAGGGGCTTCTGTTACTTTAACTCTGTTGCCATAGCAGCGAAACTCTTACAGCAAAGACTCAATGTCAGCAAAATTCTGATTGTTGATTGGGTGAGTTCATTTTGAACAATGTCTTGGCACTAAGATCATATTTTCTTTTCTCTTGGTTTAAAGGGTTAGTTCACCCAAAAATGTAAATTGTGTCATTAATGACTGAGCCTCATGTGGTTGGACACCCGTCAGACCTCCGTTCATCTTCAGACACAAATGAAGATATTTTAGTGTAAATCTGATGCTCTGAAAGGCCTCCATTGGCTCAACTTTACACTCTCAAGACCCTTAAAAGACACTAAAGACTAAAGTTACAAAGTCCATCTCACTACAGCGGCTCTACAATAACTTTATGAAGACGAGAATAGTTTCTGTGCGCAAAAAAACCCTAAATAACGACTTATATAGTGATGACGATTTCAAAACACGGCACCATGAAGCTTCAGAGCGTTATGAATCAGTGAGTCGATTCATGATTCGGATCGCGTGTCAAACCGCCAAACTGCTGAAATCACTTGACTTTAGCGATTCAAACCACTGAATCGACTCACTGATTCATAACGCTCTAAACCGCTGAATCGACTCACTGATTCATAATGTTCTGAACCGCTGAATCAACTCACTGATTAATAACGCTCTGAACCGTTGAATCGACTCACTGATTCATAACGCTCTGAACCGCTGAATCGACTCACTGATTCAACTCGCTCCGAACCGCTGAATCGACTCACTGATTCATAACGCTCTGAACCGCTGAATCGACTCACTGATTCAACTCGCTCCGAACCGCTGAATCGACTCACTGATTCATAACGCTTCGAAGCTTCATGATGCCGTGTTTTGAAATTGTCATCTCTATATAAGTCGTTATTTAGGGTTTTTTTGCGCACAGAAACTATTCTCGTCTTCATAAAGTTATTGTAGAGCCGCTGTAGTGAGATGGACTTTGTAACTTTAGTCTTTAGTGTCTTTTAAGGGTCTTGAGAGTGTAAAGTTGAGCCAATGGAGGCCTTTCAGAGCATCAGATTTACACTAAAATATCTTCATTTGTGTCTGAAGATGAACGGAGGTCTGACGGGTGTCCAACCACATGAGGCTCAGTCATTAATGACACAATTTACAGTTTTGGGTGAACTAACCCTTTAACTCTTGATGTTTTTGTTAAATACCTTCAGGACGTCCATCACGGTAACGGAACCCAACAGGCGTTCTACGGCGACCCCGGCGTTCTGTACGTCTCTCTGCATCGCTATGACGATGGCAACTTCTTCCCGGGCAGCGGCGCTCCAGAAGAGGTGAGGCCGAGATCATGAGCGAGTCGACTGCGTGCAGGATTTTGTCTTTCCTTACTTCACTGCCTTTCAACAGGTGGGCAGTGGGCCGGGAGTCGGGTTCAATGTCAATGTGGCGTTTACTGGAGGTCTGGAGCCGCCCATGGGCGACCCGGAATATCTCACAGCATTCAGGTACCAGTGACTCTGACCCTTCACCTGTTCACCTGATGGGTGAAGACTTCAGGAAGCGCTTAGTGTTTTACTACATGAGAACACACACTCACACTCTCTCACACACTCACACACACACACACACACACGTTTGTTTTTGTGAAATGTGAGGACATTCCATAGGCGTAATGGTTTTTATACCGTACAAACCGTATTTTCTATCCCCTTACACTGCCCCTAAACCTACCCATCACACACACACACACACACACACACACTGCCCCTGCCCCTAAACCTACCCATCACACACACACACACACACACACTGCCCCTGCCCTTAAACCTACCCATCTCACACACACACACACACACACACACACACACACACACACACTACCCCTGCCTGCCCCTAAACCTATCCATCACACACACACATACACACACACTGCCCCTGCCCTTAAACCTACCCATCTCACACACACACACACACTGCCCCTGCCCTTAAACCTACCCATCTCTCACACACACACACACTGCCCCTGCCCTTAAACCTACCCATCTCACACACACACACACACACACTGCCCCTGCCCCTAAACCTACCCATCTCACACACACACACACACACACTGCCCCTGCCCCTAAACCTACCCATCACACACACACACACACACACACACACTCATACACACACTCTCTCTCAAACTCTTACACATTCACACACTCTGACACTCACGTGTGTTGTTTGTCGAGCAGCTCGTGTCCAACATGTTTGTAGAGCAGATGACAGATCCTCAGTCTCTACACACTGCCATCCCTGCTCTTGCGGTTTCAAGGACAGAAATCTGAGCTAGACTGAACAGAAAACAGTAAATCATCGGTGTTTCTAGCACACACACACACACACACACACACCAGAGGCTCTCTCGAAAACACTGGACGACGCGTGTTCATCTCGGCCGATTCCAGCGCTCTGGCTGACCGATGGCTTTCTGCAGAAGCTCAAATCTCACGAGTTAACAAATTCTAATGTAAATGTAACGCAGTGTTCTTCCTTCATTCTGTCCTGTCGCGAAATTATTTAATTCATGTGTGAATATTTAATGAAAGAGAATTCACTGCAGTGTCAATGAAAAGGACAGTTACAGTTTCTCTGACCATGAAAAGAAAATCGAATTGAATCCCATTCAACGAAGATGACGAGTCTTTCTTACACTTTCGTGCTCATCATCATCATCATTTACGAGACATCGCGAGTGTCGACCCATCAGATGAGGACGATCCTCTCAGTCTCTCACGCTTTAGCCACAGCTCGAGCGCTAGTCATGTTGTCAGGGAGTTTTGAGGAAACATTTTATTTTGAGCTCTTAATGTCCTGAGCAGAGCAGAAGGAAGAGCTCAGATGCAGAAGACTGCGAGTCTCATCAGGAACGGCCACATAAACATCCATTGCTCATTAATGTGAAGTGTGTGTGTCGCAGGACGGTGGTTATGCCGATCGCGAACGAGTTCGCTCCAGATGTGGTGCTGGTGTCAGCTGGGTTTGATGCTGTGGAGGGTCATCCACCGCCACTGGGAGGATATACACTCACCTCCAGATGTAAGCCCCGCCTCCTTCAGTACTATGAGCTAGAAACCTGAACTCAACTGTCCAGGTGGAGTCATTATTTGGGCCGTTTCAGTAAAAGCCATCAACATACTTTGAACAGGTTTAGGTCACCTGACCAAGCAGCTGATGGGATTGGCCGGGGGTCGCGTGGTCCTGGCGCTGGAGGGAGGTCACGACCTCAGGGCCATATGTGACGCGTCCGAGGCCTGTGTCTCAGCGCTCCTGGGAATAGAGGTAGTTCTGATTTCCCATCATCCTTTGCAAGTTTTCATTTGCATGAGGCAGGTGTGTGGTTAGGATCTCACGCTTGTCTTTGTGTGTTGAACAGCCAGAGCCATTTCCAGCAGACATCCTGAAGCAGAGACCCAATGAGAACGCCGTCAGGTCCTTAGAGAAAGTCTTAGAAAGTCACAGTGGGTATTTCAAGTCTTAAATCATCACAAATAATCATTTACTTCTGTCAAATTTTCCAGGTTCAGTCAAATATCATCTGCACATTAATGGACTTACAGTGGAAGTCAGCTTGACTGAGGACTAGTGTGAAAGAATCACTTACTGACCTTTTTATATTCTATATGGACACCTTTACCTTAAAGGGTTAGTTCACCCAATAATGTCAATTGTGTCTTTAATGACTGAGCCTCATGTGGTTGGACACCCGTCAGACCTCCGTTCATCTTCAGACACAAATGAAGATATTTTAGTGTAAAGCTGATGCTGAGAAAGGCTTCAGATTGGCCTCCATTGGCATTCAGTACATTTACACTCACAAGACCCATAAAAGGCACTAAAAACATCGTTACAAAGTCCATCTCACCACAGTGACTCTACAATAATTTTACGAAGCGACGACAATAGTTTTTGTACGCAAAAAAAAAATCAAAATAACGACTTTATTCAACTTCTTCTTGTCTTCCGTGTGTGTCTCCACGACGCATGCGTGAGAATATGAGCAGATCCGGTGTTCGGGAATCCATGAAATGCCACTTTAGCCCCATTTGAGCTCTACAGCGAGACCTAAAGCACGATCAGTGTAGAATTCAACAGCTGAGATACGCGCGTCTTCCTCTGCTCGTAAACAAATCTCTTCTGGGTCATGTGTCCGAACGCCGGATCTGCTCATATTCTCACGCATGCGTCGTGGAGACACACACGGAAGACAAGAACAAGCTGGATAAAGGTGTTATTTTGATTTTTTTGCAAACAAAAACGATTGTCATCGCTTTGTAAAATTATTGTAGAGTCACTGTGGTGAGATGGACTTTGTAACGACGTTTTTAGTGCCTTTTATGGGTCTTGTGAGTGTAAATGAACTGAATGCCAATGGAGGCCAATCAGAAGCCTTTCTCAGCATCAGCTTTACACTAAAATATCTTCATTTGTGTCTGAAGATGAACGGAGGTCTGACGGGCGTCCAACCACATGAGGGTGAGGAATTAATGACAGAATTTACATTTTTGGGTGAACTAACCCTTTAATCCAGAGTGAGGTGTGCATGAAGCCGGGGATTGGAGCCCATGCTGTGCAGGAACTAAAGCTAGAACTTATCACAGGATCGATGACAGTTAATGTGTCCATTGTGTTCAAACAGCTCAGATGACATTCATGATAACGATTATATACAAACGCTTTGATAAAATGATGAGCTGCTTGTAACGCCTCCAGGATATTCTTCACTCCAGAGACTTTGGCTTCTTTTTACAAACGGAGGGACGATGAAAGTATTTTAACCGCCGTTGATGACACACATGCGGTCAGTAGAGCCGGACCTGGACCGATCCCGTATGGTTGATGTGTGTGTGTGTGTGTGTGTAGGTCAGTACTGGAGGTCCGTCCAGCGGCCGGCGTCCGGCCTCGGCCTGTCTCTGCTGGAAGCTCAGAGGGGCGATTCTGAAGAGAATGAGACGGTGACGGCGATGGCTTCTTTATCTGTGGCGGCCATGGAGAAAAGGTACAAGTGTTTTCCCTCCTTTCATGTTCACCCGACCTTGCCTTTCCTCTCCTCACACCATCTGTGTTGTGTTTCTCCTCAGGACGGAGGACGAGCCCATGGAAGAGGAGCCGCCGATGTAGGGGACGGGAGTTTACAAACGTCCGAGCTCTTCTGCGTCTCGTCTGACGGAGACTCTCGCTGAGGGCGGCAGGACAGCACAGAGTCCTCAGGGCACAAAGGCTAACTCACCATGTTAGCGATGTAGCCCGCTAGCACTGTGGCCCCAAAGCAACGCATTCAAGCTGAAGTCACTTGAGGTGTTTGTTTTTGGAGATTTCTGTCTTATCGGCTTGATATGTCGCAGATGCCGAGGGCCGTTTAAATCAGCCAGCAGATCATTCTGCCAGAAGGGTGGATGGAAAACAAGGGTCTAACGAACCCACAACAGGCTCTGGAAACACTAGATGAACGTCACAGCACAAGCACTTCAGCGTTTGACCACACGGTGGAGCCCTGACTCGTCTCCGCCACTTTTCTGAAGCTTCTCAGAGAGGCTGTGCCTTTGTGGAGGAACTGCCAATGAATTCTGAGGAACTTTGCCTGAAGTCAGTAATGTCATGAACACATTATTCCAGTGTGTTTGGAGAAAAGAACACCTTTTCAGCATGTTTACTTGGACAGCGGTGTTCGATGAGCTGTACAAACGCTGCTGTAAGTGATGCCTCAGAACTGTCTAGTGATGCTGTAACAGTGGCCAAAAGTCACGCCACAGAGCTGAAGGCAGGCGTTGGCGTTTCAGACCCGTTTATTGACCTGCATGTGCATTACAGGAAAAAGCTGCAAAACAACTGTAATGAAATGGAGAACAGGATTTCAAAGCATGCGTTAGCATCTTGTGTTGCACCTTTTTCTACACACAGTCTTGAAAAGTGAGGTGTTCGACTGATCACAAGACCACAGTGTATGTTAAATGATTTTGCCTCTGTGCTCAAACTCATTCCATTGGATTTACATGGAGAAAAAAGATCCAGTCTGGAGAATACCGTGTACCAAATCAGCTCGTGTTCCTCTTCAGCTCTCCAAACAAACCGTTGCAGCTTTGATAATGTTGGAAACCCCCATGCATGAGGCGGGATTGGTACCTACAAAATCAATACAATGTGCATGTGAAATGTTCATTTTATTTGCCTTCCAGAGCGTCGCTCTCAAACGAACCTTGAGCCGTGTCTCTCACAACAGTTTCACCTCCAAAAGAATCGAGTTGGTTAATCTTGTAAAATGCTTAGCTTTTGTTTTTGTTTAGTTACTTTTTTTTAGGTTTTAGCAATTAATTTAATTCCTGTCATTCCTACTTTGTACAGTTTTCTTTGTTCCGAATATTTTATTGTTGCTGCTTCTTATTTGTGCTGGTGGATTTTAGTCCCATGCATTACTTTTGGTACATTGAGCTTCATGATGAAGACTTTGACCGGTTCATGGGTTTTCAAGCATTAGCACAGACTGATTGTGTGCTTCTACGTTCTGTTCATAGTAGATTTGTATATGAAAGGAAATTTTAATACAGAATATGAAGACCTGTCATTCGCCTGTGTTTTGTGTGCATGGGTGTAATATTTTGTAAGCAGCACAAGCTGGTCTCAAATATACAAAATCTTGTTTTTTTTAAGATGGTTTAAGAGTGTATAACAATCAGCTCTGTCAATGGAACTAACCTGGTAAATGTACTTGGTTGATGGTCAGTGATTCATTCATTGTTTTAATTTTTTTATTTTAGAGTTAGACGGTATGTCTATGATTAAGTGAAATAATAAAAAACATAAATTAAAAGTATTTCGATTGTTTCCATCTTTTAAAATGTCAGACACGACCACAAGCAAACGATCTAATACACATGGTTTGTTATTTTTACTACATGCTAAAATTCCCACAACTTTGTTAGTTTAGAATGACGTTGGAGATGAAGAATAAATAATCAACACTTGACAGAGCAGACATCAAGTGTTAGACAGTAATCTAGGTTACTCCGCGCGGAGGTATCATCAGCATAACAATGAAAACGAACTGCTACAACAGCTAATTTGAGTCAATTCAGAAGAATGTTGAGGTCGATAGTATCAAATGCAGCGCTAAGATCGAGTAACACTAATAGAGAGATACAGCCACAATCGGATGATAAGAGTAAATCATGTGTAACTCTGATGAGAGCAGTCTCAGTGCTATGATACGCTCTAAATCCTGACTGGAAATCCTCACAGATACCATTTCTTTCTAAAAAGGAACATAATTGTGAAGACACTGCCTTTTCTAGTGTTTCTGACAGAAAGGGTAGATTTGAGATTGGCCTGTAATTGACTAATTCTGGAGGATCAAGTTGCGTTTTTTTAATAAGTGGTTTAATAATAGCCAACTTAAAAGTTTTCGGTACATATCCTAATGACAAAGATGAATTAATGATATTAAGAAGAGGATCTATGACCTCTGGAAGCAGGTGTCTAAAGTGCTGGGAAAGAGAGTCAATAGTTTCTGAGTTTTCTAACATCGAGTTATTCTAAGCTCTCTGGGATGCTGAGGAGATGATACTGATGAGGAAGATTATTTACAAAGCAATCTTTAGTGGCGGCAGTGATAGTTCTACCATATTTGAAGCGAGGGGGCGGCTTTCATCCTTGGCTGAATGAAGTATACATGATACTAGGTCTGATCTGAGATGTCATCGCTCTGCTGCAGAATTTCATTGGCATCAACATTTATTCCATTTGACTATATCAGGTCTAAAGTATGATTACGGCGATTATTGGAGTTAGGCAACACGTGTCAGGACCCACTCGAGTGGTTACAGTCATAAATCACATCTCAGTCACACAGATCATGACAGGCTTGAAACTTTATCAAACATTTTCTCTTTTCTAGGGTTTACATGGAGTCAAACAATAAATTAACAACTATAAATATCTCAATTAAGAGTGTCCACATTATTTTCACATTGTAATAAGCTTTTAAATGGCACTAAATATGGAAGAATTCTGATCTGTTTAATCAGGCATGCAGTAAAACTGTACCGCCCTCATCCGGATACAACGGAAAACACACGTTCAGGTCCAATCAACATAGAAAGACTTCAGGACAATGTTTGGGGACATTAAAATAATCGGAACCATCTGAAAATAAAGTCCCTGAACTATAAAAAATACTTTAATTTTCTAAACTGAAATGACAAAATCTTGTAGCTTGAAATTGTGAATTTGCAGAAATCTGTCATTTGCAATGATTGCCAGAACGTTTACAATCTCTGCATTTGGATTTGGATAACAGAATGTGCACTAATTGTACAGCCCATGTGATCTGTGTTGATCATCTGACGGGTGATCGCTTGATATGCAGCCAATGGCATTAGAGGAATAAAATGGATGCTGAAAGTGAAAATGAAGCAAGTGACACACACACACACACACACACACACACACACACTAATGCAGCTCCTAGCAACAGCGTATTCTTCCTTCAGTCACAGAATGTGTGTTAGTGACTGAGACTCCATCAGCGTCCTCGGAGTCAAATATAAAACACTGCTGACTTTTTATAGCTCAGCATTCTTCACTAAAGCATTTACAGATATTTAGCAGTTTAGATATTTTGATAAGAAATCAATAGCACATATCTTAGACATGTATTTATTATAAATCAAACGGTCACAGAACTGATGCTTCTAAAGCAAACAGAAGGAAGAGACGGCAGGATAATGCCTTACACTCACTCACTTCAGTGAAGCTTTATTGGAGCATTTCTTCAAGGTCATACTGGAGTTGGATATCTGTGATAAAAAGGGTTTTCATGCGGTAATAAGACAACATGAAAGAAAGACTCGTCTCTCTCACACAGGACATATTCAGTCTTTAGTCTAAGGTTAGGGTTAGTCACAAATGAGCACATCACCATTGCTAACGGAAACAACACTGACCCTACCACTAAAAGAAAACTGTTGAAACTTTACACATTCACTTCATTCATACATTTCATATTAGCTCATATAAATGTAATGAGTTTTCTCAAAGGAAGCGCTCGATGACGACTCGATCTTCCCCAGAACTCACTATCAGCCGAAGTTTCCAAAAAGGTCAGAAAAGAGCCGAACACGAACAACAAATAATGAACAATCAATCACATGACTCTCTGTAGATCAGCTTAACTGAGAGTGTGTTTCTGTCCAATTAGTCCAAACAAACAATCCAGATGTGTGTCTGAGCGCTTTACAGCTGACCTCCCAAACACACAATTAACCACCCACACTCATTTACACTGCTAATTGATGACAGACACACACACACACACACACACACACACACACACACACACAACTATCTAAATCAAGACACACCAACTAAACCCTCATTTTAAAATGATTTATCTATGAATCATTTTTCCAAATGAAGATGTCAACTAATGTCACTGTAAGGAGGTTTTGCCAGATTCAACTGAAGAAAGATACAAACTACAAAACTATAGCTAACACACACACACACACACACACACACACACACACACACACACACACACACACACACACACACACACACACACACACACACACACACACACACACACACACACACACACACACACACACACACACACACACACACACACACACACACACACACACACACACACACACACACACACACACACACACACACACACACACACACACACGTTCTGGATGGGTTAGTGAAGAACTCTTCAAGCTCACTCTACCTAAGCGCTCCATTTGTTGCCGTAGCAACAGCACCATTCCTGGCAAAAGTTCTGCCTCTAACCGCTCTCAACCTCCATTTGTTTAACATATGAAACAAAAAAATACAGCAATCCCCCAAGGTGCCAAGTGCTGACCCTTCATGAAGGTCATTCTACTGCCAGTAAAAATAAACAAATCAATTTAGCATGGGATGTCAGCGTATATCTGAGGGTTTATTGATTCATATCTCTGTTTAAGCCAGAGGACACATCGAGAGAGCGAGGAACATTTGAAAAAGAAACTCTTGTTTTAGAAATGACGAACTGTGGGATGGATTGAAACACCATTCTAGTGTTGCTCTAAAGGCCCGTTATACTCACAGCAAAGGTCTTTTTCATTTTTCACTTTGGGGTAAAGAAGTTTGAAATACGTGAGCATCGATAAACAACGTCGCGACGGCGAGAGAGCAACGTTTAGATGAACAAGTGCTGCTAGCTTTCCTCTCAATAACAAAATACACACACAACAGAAATGAGCAGTGAGAACACATCTGATCATAGAGATGTGGGTGTTTGCAGCAGCTCTGAGATCCAGAGTTTATTTATACAGCACTTTATAAAGCATTCGTCAAAGAGCCAACAGTCGCTGAAGGAAACAACACCAGGTTTATTAGACTAGGTCAGGAAACCAGCTAGAGAAGAGAAGAAATGCAGATGTGTTTAAAGGGCTCATGAATTGAGAAATCTACTTTTCATTCAGCCTTTGATATATAGAAGTTCATCATGATATAAGAATATCCTGTAAGTCTCAGAGCTGAAAACTTCCTTGTTAGTCAAAGAAAAGCTTTTATAGACACCCGGCCCAGCAAACGCTCAATCTCAGAATGTGTCCGGCTGTGATGTCATTGTGTGGTGAAACGCCGCCTCAACAGAAGAAGAAGAACGCCTAATTTTGTAGCCCCGCCCACCGCCTCGTGGAGCTAAACGGATCCGAGTAATAAAGATGCCGAAGATAGCGAGATATTGAGCTGTGTCGGATGTGGAAGAACAGTCGCTGCATAAGCTTCCTCCGGATTCTAATATTAGGAATGTGTGGTTGAACTCTATTTTTAATGAAGATCCAGCTCACGAGGGGAAGACTTTGCGTCTGTTCCTTCATTTCACCGCGGATTCGTTTGTAAACAAGAGGCTGGATTGGAGACAGGATGAGATTACATGAATGAATGAAGCAACACACTAATGTGAGAAAAACATGTGTTTAAATGTGATAGTACGTGAACATAACTTAGCTCGCTGTCACAGAGCTCGGGGTTGTGTTTTCCACACCGGATACCAAACGTGTCATCTTAAAGAGTGGAATAACATTCCTTTCTTGATGTGCGTTGTTCACTCTCTTGACTTGATTTTTGATCAATTTGCTGAGGAATTTGGAGAAGTTTGCTGATCGATTGCTCCTGTCTGCCTGCTGTGTCTGTTGCTCTGTAGCTCAAGTCTGTAGCTCTGTAGAGCCTTGCTTACGTTTGAATCTTTATTTTGATATTTCCTCTTTCTTATACTGCTAAATATAACTTACTCTTCACCATACATTGTTTAAAAATTGCCTATCACGTTAAATTTGACATCGCTAGCTTTTAATCTAAATCACCATCACACATTAGCATTTCGCTAGCCTGTTAGCTTGTTATCTCTGCACCCGGGTCTCCCTTTTTCTGAGTCCATAACTTGGATTAGTAAATTGTGTCCAGCAAACGATTGTGGTAAGTGGTAAATTGGATTAATCAACAAACACGGTAAGTGATGTCTTCTCCTGTCATTATCACTTGCACCGCATGTCGCATGTTCAGTATAGGCTTCTCCGCTGGCGAACAGAGCTTCACATGTGATAAATGTAAGGAGATAGTTAGGCTGACGGAGAAGATTTCAGAATTAGAAACACACATCCATACTTTATCTGAGAGTAGTGAGGATGTAACAGCTTTAGACACTGATTTGGATGCGAATAGCTTAGTGAACTCTGCACATTCTTCGGTTCCGGCTGCAGGGCCCTCGCAGCAGGGAAACTGGGTAACAGTGAGGCAGCATAGTCGCAGACCAAAGAACCGCTTTTCCGTTCCGGTTAGAACATCAAACAGGTTCTCCCCTCTCAGTGAAGCACCCACTGAGTATCCTGTTGAAAGTGCCCTAGTCATTGGCGATTCTATTACACGGAACGTGAAGATAGAGACACTAGCCACCATAGTCACTTGTTTACCGGGAGCCAGAGCACCTGACATCAAAGCAAATTTAAAAGTGCTGGCTAAAGCTAATCGTAAATTCTCTAAGATTATTATTCACGTCGGCACTAATGATGTTCGACTTCGCCAGTCGGAGATCACCAAAATAAACATTAAAGAGGTGTGTGAACTCGCTAGTACGATGTCAGAGGCTGTTTTTTGTTCTGGACCGCTCCCTGTAAAAAGGAGTGATGAGATAGTTAGCAGACTATCATCACTCAATGGCTGGTTGTCTAAGTGGTGTCTGCAAAATAACATAGGGTTCATAGACAATTGGAAAAGTTTTTGGGGCAGACCTGACCTGTTGAAGAAGGATGGCATCCATCCCTCTTGGGGTTGTGCCGCTCTTCTCTCTAGTAATCTGGCACATAGTCTTAGAGCTAAACCTTGACTCACTAGGGCCCAGGTCAGGAAGCAGACAAACTGGCTAAACCGACCGTCTGCTAGCTGTCTCACGTTACCGGAGTCAGATAAATCCCAGCACATAGAGACTCTTTCACCTAGATATTATCATATAGAGACTGTTTCTGTTCCCCGAATTAGTAAATACAAAAAAACATCAAAACCATTCAACAGTAAAAATTTAATTGACGTCCAACAAATAAACAAAAGATATAATACAGATGAACAATTGATAAAGCTTGGGTTGCTGAATATTAGATCCCTTTCCCCAAAAGCGCTTATTGTTAATGATATTATTACAGATAATAATCTAGATGTGCTCTGTTTGACAGAAACCTGGCTAAAACCTGACGACTACATTACCTTAAATGAGTCCACCCCCCAAGATTATTGTTATAAACATGAGCCGCGTCTGAAAGGTAAAGGGGGAGGGGTTGCTGTAATTTATAATAATATCTTCAGTATTACTCAGAAGTCTAGTTTCAAATATAATTCCTTCGAAGTTTTGGTGCTTTATGTAACGCTATGTAGTGTACATGATAAAACCCGTTCAACATTTGTGTTAGCTACTGTATACAGGCCACCAGGGCATAATACAGACTTTATCAAAGAATTTGCTGATTTTCTATCAGAGTTAGTACTGGCCGTAGATAAAGTACTAACTGTTGGTGATTTTAATATCCATGTAGACAACGGAAAAGACGTATTGGGATTAGCATTTAAAGACACACTAAACTCTATTGGAGTTAGGCAACACGTGTCAGAAGCCACTCATCGCCATAATCATACTTTAGACCTAATATTGTCACATGGAATAAATGTTGATACCGTTGAAATTCTGCAGCAGAGCGATGACATCTCAGATCATTACTTAGTATCATGTATACTTAATTTAGCTAAGGTTGCAAAGCCGCCCCCTCGCTTTAAAAATGGCAGGACAATCACTGCCGCTACTAAAGATTGCTTTTTAAATAATCTCCCTCATCAGTATCATCTGCTCAGCATCCCAGATAGTATAGAAGAACTCGATGTTGCAACAGAAACTATTGACTCTCTCTTTTCCAGCACTTTAGACACAGTTGCTCCTCTGCGCTTAAAGAAGATTAAAGAAAATAGTCCAACGCCGTGGTACAACGAGCACACCCGGGCCCTTAAAACAGCAGCCAGAAAAATGGAGCGCAGCTGGAAGAAAACAAAATTAGAGGTATTTCGTAATTCGTGGAAAGAGCACATGATCACATACAGAAAGGCCGTAAAAACTGCTAGATCTGCTTATTTCTCAACTCTCTTGGAAGAAAACAAACACAACCCAAGGTATTTATTCGATACAGTGGCTAAATTAAACAAAAATAAAGCTTCAACTTCTGATGATTGTAAACAGCACAGCAGTAATGACTTTATGAACTTCTTCACATGTAAGATTGATAATATTAGGAAAAATGTTTTAACCATGCAGCCGTCTAATACAGCATCACATCAGACAGAGCATTGTAGTGTCACTGAGGAAAAATTACACTCATTCACTGCTATAGGAGAAGAAGAATTGCTACATGCTACCATTGGGAGATATCATTAGGAAGCATGGCGTTAGTTTTCATTGTTATGCTGACGATACTCAGCTCTAGATTTCTTCACGCCCTGAAGAAACTTACCAATTCACAAGATTAACGGAATGCATAGCTGATATAAAACATTGGATGACCGGTAATTTCCTGCAACTCAATTCAGAAAAAAATGAATTTTTAATTATTGGACAAAAAAGCTCCACAAGTAGTAACCTAGAATACTGTCTAACACTTGATGGCTGTCTTGAGGAACCTGGGTGTGCTCTTTGATACCAATCTTTCGTTTGAAAGCCACGTTTCTAGCATCTGTAAAACTGCTTTCTACCATCTTAAAAATATATCTAAATTACGGCACATGCTCTCAATGCAAAATGCTGAACAGTTAGTTCATGCGTTCATGACCTCAAGGTTAGATTATTGTAATGCTCTACTGGGTGGTTGCCCTGCTCGCTTAATAAATAAACTCCAGCTGGTCCAAAACGCAGCAGCTCCAGTTCTTACTAGAACCAGGAAGTATGACCATATTAGCCCAGTTCTGTCAACACTGCACTGGCTGCCTATTAAACATCGCATACATTTTAAAATCTTACTTATTACTTACAAAGCACTAAATGGTTTAGCTCCCCAATACTTGAGCGAGCTCTTAACATATTATACTCCATCACGTCTACTGCGGTCTCAAAATTCTGGCCAGTTGATAATACCGAGAATATCCAAATCAACTGCAGGCGGTCGATCTTTTTCCTATTTAGCTCCTAAACTCTGGAACTCTTCCTAACATTGTTCGGGAAGCAGACACACTCTGTCAGTTTAAATCTAGACTAAAAACACATCTCTTTACTGTGGCATACACATAAAACGCTTTTTCAATAAAATGATTGTTAGGCTGCATTAACTAGGTCAGCCGGAACCGGGAACACTTCCCATAACACCTGATGTACTCGTGACATCATCAGAAGAATGGCATCTACGCTAATGTTAGTCTCTCTGTTTATCCCGCGGTTTACTGCAGTCAGCCGGATCCAGGCCGTATCCAGTTCAGATGGTGGACCTGCGCTCAGAGAAGACGAACACAGGACCAACACAGGACCAACACACATTGGTGGCAGTGGGTTGAGCTGTTCCAGTGCTAGTCCTGAAAACCAACCGTTAGAACCGTCGACTGGACTCGGAGTGAGATAATAATAATAATAATAATAAATCTTTATTTTCTATAGCGCCTTTAAATGTACATCTCAAAGCGCTTTACAGAAACAGACAAAACATAGTAAACAAAAGTAGAAATAAACAAAAAAGAAAAATGATTAAAAAGAAAAATGTTATATCAAAAACAATTAAAAACTATATAAAATTGATACAAACGTTCAATAAAAAGCTACCCTAAAAAAATGAGTTTTAAGGCAAGATTTGAAAATTTTAATTCTCTCTTTCCATGTTACTTTCGGTTAGATAGAATTAGTGATTTAAAAGCCTCCGCCGGTGATACCGGTATTACCGGTGTTGTCACACATCAATTAACCGGTGGGAAAATTTCCTCACCGTCACATCCCTACTGCTAGTAGAGCATTGCAGTAGTCCAGTCTTGAAATTACAAGAGCTTGGGCGAGTAGCTGTGCCGCATATTCTAACAGGAATGGTCAGATTTCAGACTAACCCTGCATGACCATTGTTGAGATGTGGGTGGAAAGCTCAGCTGGTCGTCAAACACTAAGCCCGGGTTCCTTGCTGTCCTGGTGGTGTCCGTGTTGTGATGTTGTGGTCAGCTGATGGGTTTGCAGGGATTACGAGGAGCTCTGTCTTTGCAAGGTTGAGCTGCAGATGACCCTCCTTTATCCAAGCAGAGATACGAGATGAGACGGTGTGGTCATCGGGTTTGGATGAAAGATAGAGCTGTGTATCATCTGAACCTTGAGGCACACCCTGTGATTAGCTGATGTGAGCTTGATCTGGCAGTGCGGTCTGACTGAAGCCACTGAAGGACAGTCTGAGAGGGTGGACAGGAGGATCTGGGGGTTAACGCTGTCAAAGGCCACAGAAAGTTCAAGCAGAATAAGAAAAGGTGACTTCTTTACGTTCACTCTTGCCAGCCGAAGAGTCTCCGTGGCGTAGCCAGACTGAAGGTTGTTCTGTGAAAGAGAAGCTTAATGTTTTGAATAGTCTCCGGGTGTCTGAGGTGCTGATTTTGTTTTGGGAGTGGGATATCTTGGCAGCAGAAACACTAGAGGAGAAAGAGGACAGGAGAGAATGGGACGAGCTCAGGTCAGCAGGTGTTTAGTCTTGTGCCATTTCCTCTCAGCAGCTCTGAGCTTTGTTTGACCATCACGGAGAGCATCTGTGAGCCGGGGACTGGTGAGAGGTGAGAGGACAGATATATTCAAGGCAGGATGTTAGTGTGGAGCATAGAGAAGAGAAGTGGGCAATGGGATACCCAGACCACAGAGGAAAAGAGAGTAGGAGAGAGAGAGCGGAGGTTAGGACGACAGGAGACCAGAGGAGGGGTCAGAGAGATGGAGAGAGAAGTGGTCAGAGAGATGTAGTAGAGTCAGAAGATGGATGGTGCAGTTCTTTGACCTGCAGGAGTGTGACCCGTGTAACAGTAATGATTCAATCAGTCGTCTAGCAGGAAGGCCAAAGTCTGAACACCTCACAGCCCTCATGACTTTTCTAATCAAATCATACTTAAACAAAGGGCCTGTGTGTTGATGTAATCATCTACGCTGATTAGATCCGAGGCGTCATCGTGTAGCCGCAAGAGATTGGAGCGTTGAACTCTTTGGGCGTCGGCCATCCCCTCTATAAGAACAGGAGCGACCATCAACTCTTTGCATTTTCGCCACCACAAGGAACGGACCTCTTGGCATTTCGCCATGGAGGGGAAGACCAACCCTGAGAGAAGGCCTCCCTGCACGGAGAGAGAAATCGGCAGACTTCTGGAGCGACTTTCCTAAACTTCAAAGAAATTCTCCTGGACCCGCAAATCCTTAGCGAACTTCCCCGACGATTCGAACTCAGACACTTACACGAGAAGCCGTAGTAATGCAAGTATTCTATTTCACAATCCAACTGCTTGTAAAAGGTTGTCTGAATTATTAATTGTTAATTCCTTGAGGGCTCTTGCGAAAGGACTATGAAGCTGTCTCTCTCTCTCTCTCTCTCTCTCTCTCTCTCTCTCTCTCTCTGTCTGTCTCTCTCTGTCTCTCGTTAATTCTCTCTTTCCATCATTCTTTTTCCCTTATTCGTTAAGTTTCATGTTTCCTTGTTTGTACCATATTGTTTGTTTTCTCCTACATATATATGCATATTTCCCCCGTATGACTCGTAGCTTTGTAAACTGTAGTTGTTTTATTAAAACCCAATGATTGCATTGAAGTGAATCCGTATTGTTTTGCTCACAAATATCAAAGTCAATGAGACGTAAGATTTTAGCTACCCATTTAAGCTTGATTTTCTTGTATTACTACTTCAGTGATACAAACTGTACAAACATAAGAGATATTATTTGTCCTGATCAAGCAGATTAATGTTTCTTAAGGTTTGTAAGATTGATAATTCCGTTATCGTTACCGAAAGGTTCCGTTATACGTTGAGATTGTCTGTACAACAAGCAAATCATATTCATAGACTCATGAATATTTATACCATTTGAATTAATTATTCCCCGAAACTCAATGTTGCTACACCCGTCTCTTGAGGTCAAATTGTAATAAACGTTCCTAAATTGCAGTTTAAAGAAAGACACAATGAAAATGTGGACCGTTGAGTTTTTGATACCCTCATATCTAAAGTACAAACAATCCACCTTCACACAAAAACAGCCGTTTTCACCCCTAACCATAATATATACAAAAAAGTTCATTCAAAGCAGTCAATGGAATCCTACAAAGAAACCTGGGTTTCCAGCACTGTTTGGCCGTTGCCAATCGGATTGTCCGAAGCGTTCCAAAACCGCCAACCACGACGACTCCACAGATAGTTAGTATCTTCTCCATAGGTTTACCAGTTCCAGGCAACAATCCAATGGCATTTCCCACACGCATTAAGCGGTTGAACTAGTCAGATAGAGCAACTTAACTCAAGATCTCGTTTAATACAAACTTAATTTAAACATATGGCTCTGATGATCAGCACAAATAAACACATTTTCCCATCATGGCCTTTCAGAAACTGTTTCACAAAGGATGAAAACAGTGAGCTATAGCTCAACCATCCTGATTTCATATTACCACACTTCCTTAACTTCACTTGCTCTCTCCTTATATCGGTGACCTCACCCTCATACCTAAAGTCATTGCCCACTAGTGTTTAGGAATAGAACTACAGTCACAGTCCAACCATCCTTGATCTGTTACAAAATGAAGGCAGAAGAGTAAGGAAGTCAGTTGCTTGAGTCTAAGTGGATGTTGAAGTCACAAAGAATGACACATGGAGTGCCGTCCTCCGGAAAAGATGATCGCAGCAGATCTAACTTCACCAGGACGTTTCTAGTTGACCTGGTGGACGGGATATGGCCACAAGTTAGGCTGGATTAGTGAAACATCTAAAAACACATCTTCTCCAGCAGCACCTAACCAATCAAGAATAGCACTTATCACTCTATTCATTTTCTGTTTGTCTGTTTAATAAAAAAAACTAAATAAAAAAATCCTGTGTGTTCTGTTCTACAACCCCAAATCAGAAAAAGTTGGGACAGTATGGAAAACGCAAATAAAAAAAAAGAAGTGATTTCTAAATTAACTTTAAATATTTTGTGTTCATATTGTCTGCAATGAAATACTAGTCAATGTTTTGTCTGGTCAACTTCATGTCATTTGTAAATATGCATCCTTTCCTGTCATTCAGACCTGCAACACATTTCAAAAAAAGTTGGGACATTAAAGCATTTACCACTTTGTAATGTTGCCATTCCTTTTCACAACACTTAAAAGACGTTTAGGGACTGAAGACACCAAGTGATGAAGTGTTTCAGGTGTAATTTTGTCCCATTCTTCCTGCAAACAAGTCTTAAGGTGGGCAACAGTTCGGGGTCTTCATTGTCCACATTCTCTATTGGAGACAGGTCAGGACTGAGGCAGGCCAGTCAAGTACCCGAACCCTCTTCCTCCGCAGCCAGGACTTTGTAATGTGTGCAGAATGTGCTTTTGCATTGTCTTGTTGAAATATGCATGGACGTCCCTGGAAAATATGTCTTCTTGAAGGCAGCATATTATGCTCCAAAATCTCTATGCACTTTTCAGCATTAATGGTGCCTTCACAGAAGTGCAAGTTACCTTTGCCAAGGGCACTGACACAACCCCATACCATGACAGACCCTGGCTTCTGGACTTGTTGCTGGTAACAGTCTGGATGATCCTTTTCTTCTTTGGTCCGGTACACACGGCGTCCATTCCTCCCAAAAAATACTGATTCATCTGACCCCAGTACACGTTTCCACTGTGTGATGGTCCATCCCAGATGCCTCCGAGCCCAGAGAAGTCGACGGCGCTTCTGGACACTGTTAACATAGGGCTTCCTTTTGGCACAGTACAGTTTTAACTGGCATTTGTGGATGTAACTACGTATTGTGGTACTTGACAAAGGTTTGCCAAAGTAGTCCTGAGCCCATGTGGTGATATGGCTTCTAGATGATGACGATTCTTGATGCAGTGCCGCCTGAGGGATCGGAGATCACGGTTGTTCAGCTTAGGCTTGCGCCCTTGTCCTTTACGCACTGAAATTCCTCCAGATTCCTTGAATCTTTTAATTATGTTATGCACTGTTGAATGTGAAATATCCAAATCTCTTCCTATCTTTCTTTGAGGAACATTGTTTTTAAACATTTCAAACATTTTCTCTCGTATTTGTTGGCAAACTGGCGATCCTCGGCCCATCTTTGCTCCTAAAGGATTAGACCTTTCTTGGATGCTGCTTTTATACCAAATCATAATTACAATCCCCTGTTGACATCATCTGTTTCAAATCACATCATTATTTAACCATTTTACCTCATTACTAGCCCTAAATTGCTCCTGTCCCAACTTTTTTTGAAATGTGTTGCAGGTCTGAATGACAGGAAAGGATGCACATTTACAAATGATATGAAGTTGACCAGACAAAACATGAAATATTTTGTGTTCATATTGTCTGCAATGAAATACAAGTCAAAGTAAATTTAGAAATCACTTCTTTTTTCTTTTTTTTTTTTGCGTTTTCCATACTGTCCCAACTTTTTCTAATTTGGGGTTGTATATTAATTGAGACTTGTTACAGCACTTTCATACTGTTGCCCTTGACTGTCCTAGTTGCTTCTATTGCTCTCATTTGTAAGTCGCTTTGGATAAAAGCGTCTGCTAAATGACTAAATGTAAATGTAGTGATGGCATGATGTACAAAAGAGGTGTAATTGCAAGGAAAAGAGATGGAGAGAATGAGTAGACCTGCCCAGTTGGACAAGGTGTGAGTCTGCTGCGATCCATGGGTCAGTCAAAGCCAAACGTTAAGTTAAGGCTGGAATGAAGTCAGTTTGTTGGTCAACTCATCAACAGAATTAACGGCGTGGGCCCATGAGAATGAATGACTGATACGTCATCGTTCTGAACTATTTTCAAAACATTTTGTGTTTGTGTCAAATTCCCGTCAGCGTCCTAACATGCGATTGTTCCCCATGTGAGTGTTTAGATGAGGACAGCAGGACCGTTTGCAGAGGCGTCGACTCATGAATATTCATCAGCACTCGGATCTCGCCACAGTATTCAAATGACAGCGCTGATATTCTCCAAACCTCTTCAACACACTGATCTCTCCTCGCTCACGGGAGCCTTCGAGTACGTGTGTGTGTGTGTGTGTGTGTGTAGACAGAGAGTTATAGATTAAAAAGATGGAGATGCCTCCAACGGATATAAAGGATAAGGAGATGCCCACTCGCCCGTGAGTCAGGCCGAAGCAGAAGAAGTGAAGGTCACCGGGAACTGAAGATGCATTTTCTAACAAATGTAAGAACGTGAAAGAATCAGGTCAAGGCCAGACATTGTGGCCTGTGTTGCGTTCGCCCACACACTCCTGCCACCGCTTCATCAACTGAGTAACCTTGAGCGGAAAGGCATGAGAAGAGTTAAAGGGTTAGTTCAGCCAAAACTGTAAATTGTGTCATTAATGACTGAGCCTCATGTGGTTGGACACCCGTCAGACCTCCGTTCATCTTCAGACACAAATGAAGATATTTTAGTGTAAATCTGATGCTCTGAAAGGCCTCCATTGGCTCAACTTTACACTCTCAAGACCCTTAAAAGACACTAAAGACTAAAGTTACAAAGTCCATCTCACTACAGCGGCTCTACAATAACTTTATGAAGACGAGAATAGTTTCTGTGCGCAAAAAAACCCTAAATAACGACTTATATAGTGATGACGATTTCAAAACAAGGCATCATGAAGCTTCGAAGCGTTATGAATCAGTGAGTCGATTCAGCGGCTTGGATCGCCAAATATCAGCAGTTTGGCGGTTTGACACGCGATCCAAATCATGATTCGACTCACTGATTCATAACGCTCTGAACCGCTGAATCGACTCACTGATTCATAATGCTCTGAACCGCTGAATCGACTCACTGATTCATAACGCTCTGAACTGCTGAATCGACTCACTGATTCATAACGCTTCGAAGCTTCATGATGCCGTGTTTTGAAATCGTCATCACTATATAAGTCGTTATTTAGGGTTTTTTTGCGCACAGAAACTATTCTCGTCTTCATAAAGTTATTGTAGAGCCGCTGTAGTGAGATGGACTTTGTAACTTTAGTCTTTAGTGTCTTTTAAGGGTCTTGAGAGTGTAAAGTTGAGCCAATGGAGGCCTTTCAGAGCATC
>NC_137110.1:52975204-52995204 GCF_949357685.1 Gobio gobio | reverse complement strand
ACACACACCCACGGGTCGCATGCATGCAAGCACACACACACACACACACCCATTGGCCATATACATACATTCACACACAAACACAAACACCCATTGGCCGCATGCATGCAATCACACACACACACACACACACGTTTGTTTTTGTGAAATGTGAGGACATTCCATAGGCGTAATGGTTTTTATATTCAATTCAATTCAATTCAAATTTATTTGTATAGCGCTTTTCACAATACACATTGTTTCAAAGCAGCTTCACAGAAAGTGCATTTCATAGATGTACAGTAAAAATGTTAGAAAGACAATGTTAAAGAATAATGTTCGAAAAAGTTAATCAATCGTGTATTAATTTAGGCCATAACGCTGGCGTCGAGTCGTCTCATCACAGGTGTCGGGGCATCTGAAGTCTCCATGAGAGGCTGATACAAACTGGAGCTGATGAACTATTTACCTCAGGACTAGTGTCCCGAGATAACAACAGAAAAGCAGATGGTTTTAAACTAGTTTTAAACTGGGACAGCGAGTCTGAACCTCGAACAATATCAGGAAGACTATTCCAGAGTTTAGGAGCTAAATGTGAAAAAGCCCTCCCTCCTTTAGTGGGTTTAGATATCCTAGGAATGACCAGAAGCCTAGAGTTTAGTGATCTTAAAGAGCGCGATGGATTGTAGGGCGATAGAAGATCCGTTAAATACACTGGAGCTAAACCATTTAGGGCTTTATAGGTCAGTAGCAATACTTTGTAATTGATACGGAACTTCACAGGTAACCAGTGTAGAGATGATAAAATTGGTGTTATATGATCATATTTTCTTGACCTAGTAAGAACTCTAGCAGCCGCGTTTTGGACTAACTGTAGCTTGTTTATTGATGATGCAGGACAACCAGCTAATAAAGCATTACAGTAATCTAGTCTCGAGGTCATGAATGCATGAACTAACTTTTCTGCATCAGAAATAGATAGCATGTTACGTAGCTTAGCAATGTTTCTAAGGTGGAAAAATGCCGTTCTTGTAACATATGAAATATGATTTTCGAATGTCAAGTTGCGGTCTAATATAACACCCAGGTCTCTTACTGTAGTGGATAAAGCGACAGGACATCCTTCCAAGTTAAAGTTGTATTGTGAGAGGTTTTGTGGGCAGTTTTTTGGACCAATAAGTAACACCTCCGTTTTATCTGAATTTAATAGCAGAAAATTACACGTCATCCAGTGTTTAATATCTTCAACACACGCTGTCAGTTTAGATAATTTAGCGTTTTCATCCGGTCGTGATGAAATATATATATACCGTACAAACCGTATTTTCTATTCCCTTACACTGCCCCTAAACCTACCCATCACACACACACACACACACACACACACACACACACACACACACACACACACACACACACACACACACACACACACACACACACACACACACACACTGCCCCTGTCCCTAAACCTAACCCTCACAGGAGACTGTGCAGTTCACTTTCTGTGAAAAAAAAACTTGTTCTGTGTGATTTATAAGCATTTTGAAAAGTGAGGACATGGGGAACGTCCTCATATTTCATCCTCTTTTTGTAATACCCATGTCATTATACACATTTGTGTCCTGATATTTCACAAAAACATGCCCACATTGGCCATATACATGCAAAAACACACACACACACACACACACACACACGGGCCGCATGCATGCAAGCACACACACACACGCACACCCATTCGCCATATACATGCAAAAACACACACACACACACCCATTGGCCATATACATGCAAAAACACACACACACACAAACACACCCATTGGCCATATACATGCAAAAACACACACACACACAAACACACCCATTGGCCATATACATGCAAAAACACACACACACACACACACACACGCACGCACACCCATTGGCCGCATGCATGCAACCAGACAGACACACACACACACACACACACCCATGGGCTGTATACATGCAAACACACACACAGACACACAATCTCTCCTGTGATGCCCAGAGAGCCACAGAGCAGGTGTGTGTGAGGATGGAGAGAGTGATTGTGACACTTCCCCGCTCTCAGTAATGTCGGTCTTCACTTCTGAAAGCTCTGCGTTGTGCGAGTTGCTCTCCTCTTATGATAATTATTTAAAAGCGAGTGTAAGTCGACTAGTTCTCCTCCTCCCCTGCAGTTTGAAGCCACACACACTCATTCTTCCTCTTAATGTTAACCAGCACTGTATGCTAAACGGACGGCGATGATGCGGTTTCAGACTAACTTCACATTCAGAACTGAACCGGTTTCACACTGATCTGAGCCGGATCTGATTCATGGCTGAAGTGAGACAAATCGCTCGAGTTCAGCTCTAACTTGGACTGAAGGGAAAGGCTTTATCTCGTCCTGCCCTGGCGAAACCTGTTCCCGCTTCTCTGGCTAAACCTGTTCCCGCTTCTCTGGCTAAACCTGTTCCCGCTTCTCTGGCGAAACCTGTTCCCGCTTCTCTGGCTAAACCTGTTCCCGCTTCTCTGGCGAAACCTGTTCCCGCTGCTCTGGCGAAACCTGTTCCCGCTTCTCTGGCTAAACCTGTTCCCGCTTCTCTGGCGAAACCTGTTCCCGCTGCTCTGGCGAAACCTGTTCTCGCTTCTCTGGTGAAACCTGTTCCCGCTTCTCTGGCTAAACCTGTTCCCGCTTCTCTGGCGAAACCTGTTCCCGCTGCTCTGGCGAAACCTGTTCTCGCTTCTCTGGTGAAACCTGTTCCCGCTTCTCTGGCTAAACCTGTTCCCGCTGCTCTGGCTAAACCTGTTCTCGCTTCTCTGGTGAAACCTGTTCCCGCTTCTCTGGCTAAACCTGTTCCCGCTTCTCTGGCGAAACCTGTTCCCGCTGCTCTGGCGAAACCTGTTCTCGCTTCTCTGGTGAAACCTGTTCCCGCTTCTCTGGCTAAACCTGTTCCCGCTTCTCTGGCGAAACCTGTTCCCGCTGCTCTGGCTAAACCTGTTCTCGCTTCTCTGGTGAAACCTGTTCCCGCTTCTCTGGTGAAACCTGTTCCCGCTGCTCTGGCTAAACCTGTTCCCGCTGCTCTGGCTAAACCTGTTCCCGCTTCTCTGGTGAAACCTGTTCTCGCTTCTCTGGCGAAACCTGTTCCCGCTGCTCTGGCGAAACCTGTTCTCGCTTCTCTGGTGAAACCTGTTCCCGCTTCTCTGGCTAAACCTGTTCCCGCTTCTCTGGCTAAACCTGTTCCCGCTGCTCTGGCGAAACCTGTTCCCGCTTCTCTGGTGAAACCTGTTCCCGCTGCTCTGGCTAAACCTGTTCCCGCTGCTCTGGCTAAACCTGTTCCCGCTTCTCTGGTGAAACCTGTTCCCGCTGCTCTGGCTAAACCTGTTCCCGCTGCTCTGGCGAAACCTGTTCCCGCTGCTCTGGCTAAAGCCTTGTTTATACTCGCCGCGGCCGCAAGAGCGCGAGGGTGCGCGCGGCAAAAATGACGTCAACGCGGAGGGGGCGGTCTCGCGCGTTGGCTCCGCAAGACCCCATTTCGCCTGGCGGTGCGCAGCGCATTTTTTGTAACTCCGCGCGCACCTCCGCATCCGAAGATGTGCGATTTTGAGGCGACTTTGTCCGAGCTGGTGCGTCAGTACCGGCACATTTATGACCATTCCATGAGGGATCATCGCGACAGCCAGATGGCACAGAATTCATGGAAAGTTTGCATTGATGGCCATCCATCCGTCCAACCATCCATTCCTTTTGTGAATAGGACTTTAGAATACATTTGCATTAAGCACCCAGTTTGCACTTGTCTTAAGTAACTGCTTACATTTTCAAAATGAGCCTACACTAACTGAAATAGAACCTTTGATAAAATAAGGTTTTATAAAAAGTAACTGTACAAAGAGGCTTAATTTAGTACATTAGTTTACAAGACACTTTATGCAGCATTTTGTGCTTGTTTAGTGTTAATTTCAGAATGTACAAACAAAATCAGAAATTAGTTGTCATCTTCAGTTAATGCACTGTGAACTATAATATATATATATATATATATATATATATATATATATATATATATATATATATATATATATATATATATATATATATAGTATAAAAATATCAATATAGTGTATGCATGTTTTCACATCCATCTATTTTGTTCTAATGTCGACCAATGCCACGCTTTCAGTTTTATGGTTTTATTACAAACACTGTGATAACTTATACATGAAAGTGAAAAAATATATTTTAAAGCACAAAGCAACACACAAGATGTAACACTTTTTTTTTTTTTTTAACTTTGATTGGCAACATTACTGTATACATCCCCTTCTGATGACAGTCCTGTACTTGTACTGCGATCAACGAAACTGTGGTCGAGCTCAACTTGTAACTGGAGGCAACAAATTTTTGGTTACTGCCAGACGCAAGAACACGTAGTGTGACGGCCAGTCTCTCTTGTAAAGTTACGGGGCTCATGTGGGTTCGTTTATGTTCCACGAACGGCTTGCGGGACGCCCTGTTCACCTGTTCCGGTAAACTACTTCTTCGCTCCTGCTTTCGACGGATTTAAGAACAATTACTCCAAGTCGCCCCCTGTCGTTTCACAGAATACTACAACGGCGCGCGCGTCGACTATAAACGCCTCGTCCGTTTGGGGGAGGAGCGCGCGCAGTTTGCGGAGCTCGCGCTGCGGAGCCAGGCGCGAGTATAACAGGGCCTTAAACCTGTTCCCGCTGCTCTGGCTAAACCTGTTCCCGCTGCTCTGGCTAAACCTGTTCCCGCTGCTCTGGCTAAACCTGTTCCCGCTGCTCTGGCGAAACCTGTTCCCGCTTCTCTGGCGAAACCTGTTCCCGCTGCTCTGGCTAAACCTGTTCCCGCTGCTCTGGCGAAACCTGTTCCCGCTTCTCTGGCGAAACCTGTTCCCGCTGCTCTGGCGAAACCTGTTCTCGCTTCTCTGGTGAAACCTGTTCCCGCTTCTCTGGCGAAACCTGTTCCCGCTGCTCTGGCGAAACCTGTTCTCGCTTCTCTGGCGAAACCTGTTCCCGCTTCTCTGGCTAAACCTGTTCCCGCTTCTCTGGCTAAACCTGTTCCCGCTTCTCTGGCGAAACCTGTTCCCGCTTCTCTGGCGAAACCTGTTCCCGCTTCTCTGGCGAAACCTGTTCCCGCTTCTCTGGCGAAACCTGTTCCCGCTTCTCTGGCGAAACCTGTTCCCGCTTCTCTGGCGAAACCTGTTCCCGCTTCTCTGGCGAAACCTGTTCCCGCTTCTCTGGCGAAACCTGTTCCCGCTGCTCTGGCGAAACCTGTTCCCGCTGCTCTGGCTAAACCTGTTCCCGCTGCTCTGGCTAAACCTGTTCCCGCTTCTCTGGCGAAACCTGTTCCCGCTGCTCTGGCTAAACCTGTTCCCGCTGCTCTGGCTAAACCTGTTCCCGCTGCTCTGGCGAAACCTGTTCCCGCTTCTCTGGCGAAACCTGTTCCCGCTTCTCTGGCTAAACCTGTTCCCGCTGCTCTGGCGAAACCTGTTCCCGCTGCTCTGGCTAAACCTGTTCCCACTGCTCTGGCGAAACCTGTTCTCGCTTCTCTGGCGAAACCTGTTCCCGCTTCTCTGGCTAAACCTGTTCCCGCTTCTCTGGCTAAACCTGTTCCCGCTTCTCTGGCTAAACCTGTTCCCGCTTCTCTGGCGAAACCTGTTCCCGCTTCTCTGGCGAAACCTGTTCCCGCTTCTCTGGTGAAACCTGTTCCCGCTTCTCTGGCGAAACCTGTTCCCGCTTCTCTGGTGAAACCTGTTCCCGCTTCTCTGGCGAAACCTGTTCCCGCTTCTCTGGCGAAACCTGTTCCCGCTTCTCTGGCGAAACCTGTTCCCGCTTCTCTGGCTAAACCTGTTCCCGCTTCTCTGGCTAAACCTGTTCCCGCTTCTCTGGCGAAACCTGTTCCCGCTTCTCTGGCGAAACCTGTTCCCGCTGCTCTGGTGAAACCTGTTCCCGCTTCTCTGGCGAAACCTGTTCCCGCTTCTCTGGCTAAACCTGTTCCCGCTTCTCTGGTGAAACCTGTTCCCGCTTCTCTGGCTAAACCTGTTCCCGCTGCTCTGGCTAAACCTGTTCCCGCTTCTCTGGCTAAACTTGTTCCCGCTTCTCTGGCTAAACCTGTTCCCGCTGCTCTGGTGAAACCTGTTCCAGCTGCTCTGGCGAAACCTGTTCCCGCTGCTCTGGCGAAACCTGTTACCGCTGCTCTGGCTAAACCTGTTCCCGCTGCTCTGGCGAAACCTGTTCCCGCTTCTCTGGCGAAACCTGTTCCCGCTTCTCCGGCTAAACCTGTTCCCGCTTCTCTGGCGAAACCTGTTCCCGCTTCTCCGGCTAAACCTGTTCCCGCTTCTCCGGCTAAACCTGTTCCCGCTGCTCTGGCGAAACCTGTTCCCGCTTCTCTGGCGAAACCTGTTCCCGCTTCTCCGGCTAAACCTGTTCCCGCTGCTCCGGCTAAACCTGTTCCCGCTGCTCTGGCGAAACCTGTTCCCGCTTCTCTGGCTAAACCTGTTCCCGCTTCTCCGGCTAAACCTGTTCCCGCTGCTCTGGCGAAACCTGTTCCCGCTTCTCTGGCGAAACCTGTTCCCGCTTCTCTGGCTAAACCTGTTCCCGCTGCTCTGGCTAAACCTGTTCCCGCTGCTCTGGCGAAACCTGTTCCCGCTTCTCTGGCGAAACCTGTTCCCGCTTCTCTGGCTAAACCTGTTCCCGCTTCTCCGGCTAAACCTGTTCCCGCTGCTCTGGCGAAACCTGTTCCCGCTTCTCTGGCTAAACCTGTTCCCGCTTCTCTGGCTAAACCTGTTCCCGCTTCTCTGGCTAAACCTGTTCCCGCTGCTCTGGCGAAACCTGTTCCCGCTGCTCTGGCGAAACCTGTTCCCGCTGCTCCGGCTAAACCTGTTCCCGCTTCTCCGGCTAAACCTGTTCCCGCTTCTCCGGCTAAACCTGTTCCCGCTGCTCTGGCGAAACCTGTTCCCGCTGCTCTGGTGAAACCTGTTCCCGCTGCTCTGGCTAAACCTGTTCCCGCTGCTCTGGCGAAACCTGTTCCCGCTTCTCTGGCTAAACCTGTTCCCGCTTCTCTGGCTAAACCTGTTCCCGCTTCTCTGGCTAAACCTGTTCCCGCTGCTCTGGCGAAACCTGTTCCCGCTGCTCTGGCTAAACCTGTTCCCGCTGCTCTGGCTAAACCTGTTCCCGCTTCTCCGGCTAAACCTGTTCCCGCTTCTCTGGCTAAACCTGTTCCCGCTGCTCTGGCGAAACCTGTTCCCGCTGCTCTGGTGAAACCTGTTCCCGCTGCTCTGGCTAAACCTGTTCCCGCTGCTCTGGCGAAACCTGTTCCCGCTGCTCTGGCGAAACCTGTTCCCGCTGCTCTGGCGAAACCTGTTCCCGCTTCTCTGGCGAAACCTGTTCCCGCTTCTCTGGCTAAACCTGTTCCCGCTTCTCCGGCTAAACCTGTTCCCGCTTCTCTGGCTAAACCTGTTCCCGCTGCTCTGGCTAAACCTGTTCCCGCTTCTCCGGCTAAACCTGTTCCCGCTTCTCTGGCTAAACCTGTTCCCGCTTCTCAGGCTAAACCTGTTCCCGCTGCTCTGGCTAAACCTGTTCCCGCTTCTCAGGCTAAACCTGTTCCCGCTTCTCTGGCTAAACCTGTTCCCGCTTCTCCGGCTAAACCTGTTCCCGCTTCTCCGGCTAAACCTGTTCCCGCTTCTCCGGCTAAACCTGTTCCCGCTTCTCAGGCTAAACCTGTTCCCGCTGCTCTGGCTAAACCTGTTCCCGCTTCTCAGGCTAAACCTGTTCCCGCTTCTCCGGCTAAACCTGTTCCCGCTTCTCTGGCTAAACCTGTTCCCGCTGCTCTGGCTAAACCTGTTCCCGCTTCTCCGGCTAAACCTGTTCCCGCTTCTCTGGCTAAACCTGTTCCCGCTTCTCCGGCTAAACCTGTTCCCGCTGCTCTGGCTAAACCTGTTCCCGCTTCTCTGGCTAAACCGGTTCCCGCTTCTCTGGCTAAACCTGTTCCCGCTGCTCTGGCTAAACCTGTTCCCGCTTCTCCGGCTAAACCTGTTCCCGCTTCTCTGGCTAAACCTGTTCCCGCTTCTCTGGCTAAACCGGTTCCCGCTTCTCTGGCTAAACCTGTTCCCGCTGCTCTGGCTAAACCTGTTCCCGCTTCTCCGGCTAAACCTGTTCCCGCTTCTCCGGCTAAACCTGTTCCCGCTGCTCTGGCTAAACCTGTTCCCGCTTCTCTGGCTAAACCGGTTCCCGCTTCTCTGGCTAAACCTGTTCCCGCTGCTCTGGCTAAACCTGTTCCCGCTTCTCCGGCTAAACCTGTTCCCGCTTCTCCGGCTAAACCTGTTCCCGCTTCTCCGGCTAAACCTGTTCCCGCTTCTCTGGCTAAACCTGTTCCCGCTTCTCTGGCTAAACCGGTTCCCGCTTCTCTGGCTAAACCTGTTCCCGCTGCTCTGGCTAAACCTGTTCCCGCTTCTCCGGCTAAACCTGTTCCCGCTTCTCCGGCTAAACCTGTTCCCGCTTCTCTGGCTAAACCTGTTCCCGCTTCTCCGGCTAAACCTGTTCCCGCTGCTCTGGCTAAACCTGTTCCCGCTTCTCTGGCTAAACCGGTTCCCGCTTCTCTGGCTAAACCTGTTCCCGCTGCTCTGGCTAAACCTGTTCCCGCTTCTCCGGCTAAACCTGTTCCCGCTTCTCCGGCTAAACCTGTTCCCGCTGCTCTGGCTAAACCTGTTCCCGCTGCTCTGGCTAAACCTGTTCCCGCTTCTCTGGCTAAACCTGTTCCCGCTGCTCTGGCTAAACCTGTTCCCGCTTCTCTGGCTAAACCTGTTCCCGCTTCTCTGGCTAAACCTGTTCCCGCTTCTCTGGCTAAACCTGTTCCCGCTTCTCTGGCTACAGACAGCGATTACACACACACACACACACACACACACCACCCGGTGTAACGTTCACCCAAACGCATTAAAGCCGGTGTAAGATAATGCCTCTATTAATTAATGGAGGGTGAAACATAATTAGCTGGGGCCGTCCTCCATTAGACGGCGATGCAGGGATGGAGGAGCTCTGGTGGGCGGCCGTCGTGTAGATGTGCTGTTGTGTACGAGTGTGTGGATCAGGCTATGTGTGTATGTGTGTGTGTAATTCAGGCTATGTGTGTGTGTGGATCAGGCTGTGTGTGTGTGTGTGTGTGTGTGTGGATCAGGCTATATATGTGTGTGTTGGGGGCTGAGAGCCCTTGAGTGAGTGTGTAGGCAGGGGTCCACACACACACACACACACACACACGGGGGTGGAGAGGTATATGGAGTTAAGCCTGTTCACCGCCTGCCGATTGATCACTTGTGTGAATAAAAGAGAGAGAGAGAGAGAGAGAGAGAGAGAGAGAGAGAGAGAGAGAGAGAGAGAGAGAGAGAGAGAGAGAGAGAGAGAGAGAGAGAGATTTTATATCACGGTGAGAAACACGTCTCATGTAGAACACGGTTCAGATCATGCCAGTGAAGGACAACAACTGACAAAGAAAAGTAGATGCCACTGAAAGAAGAGAAATGTGGAGAAATCAGTGGGATGAAGTGTATTCGTGCTCAGGTAAGACCTTTATCTCTGTCTGTGTGTGTGTGTGTGTGTGTGTGTGTGTGTTCAGTCATAACACCGGTTGCATCACTCAACCTGAGACTTTATAAAGTCTTTTCTTCCAGAGTCAGGAACAGAAATCAAAGCCAGAGAGATCAATATCTGATTAATGATCTGCCTCTGGCGTGATTGACAGATCATGAAACTGACTCGCGATCAGTGAAGTTACAGATGAAGAGCCAGAGCTCCAGAAATCGCTCATGGTCTCGATCAGACACACACACACACACACACACACACACACACACACACACACGGATATGATCAGACTCATGAATATGATCAGACTCATGGATATGATCAGACACGTGACGCGTTTCTCTCAGAAGTTCGACGGGAAACTGTCGCGTTCACGTTAATGACGGTAAAGCCGCGGGTGATTGTTCATTTCATTCCGTTTGTCGTTCAGATCCGTTTTATCTTCTTATTCATGATTCAAAACGTCGAAGGGCTCGACATGTACACGGGCTCATGTGATGATAAAGCAGCTTCATGAAGATTTCCGAAGTTCCCGCACGCGAAGGGCTTTAGTGGTTGTGTAGAATCATCTCAGTGTGTGTGTGTGTGTGTGTGTGTGTGTGTGTGTGTGGAATCACCGGTGAAACTCGAGGCGCGACGCGAGAACACGGACGCGCGCGGTATTTTGTGTCGCGAGCGTGGACGCGCATATGATGCCTAAAATATTGTATCGAGTGCGCTTATAGTTTTGACATCTAAAAATCTTGCCGTTTGGGCGAATGAGGAGAGAATTAAGGTTGGTTGTAAAAACACAGATGGTTGTCTGCTCTTATACACACTCAGGTCTTTATGAAAGTGTGTATTCAGCCACAATTACAGGCTGTCCTCGTCCTGAAGGTCTTCCAATTGGTGTGTTTTATATTTGTATATGATTTTAAACAATTGCGTTTATATTTCCTGAATTAAAACAATAACTAAATCACACATTTACACATTATAACTCAATTTAATCGGGTCCTATTGCATTTAACAGGGATATTTTCTTACAGTTACCATTCAAAAGCTGTAAATCAGTTTAAAAAACATTCTCTGGCCTCAATTAATTCATTAATATAAGTTAATGCTATATGGCAACACTTATTAATGTTCGACTCTGACGAATGTCATGTTGAAGAGATTCATCCAGTAGAAATCAAGCTTTAGCAGAAGAACCCCATGACCCTGAAAAAGACCAGAATAAAGTTCTTACACTGGACACTGCAGTTCTCAATCCATTCATCTTCATCATCATCATCATCATCTTCATCATCATCTTCAAATAATTATCCTTAACCTGGCGTAACAATAAAAGCGTTTGATTCCCACCATCTGTCATACTCACACTAGACACACACAAGTCTTTATAATGCATTTGAGTGCATCGCCATAAATATATTAGACACACACACACACACACACACACACACAGTCGCACACACAGAATCATGGGTTTGATGAGCCCAACATCATTTAAAGACTGAACCCACAGGAGACACTTTGCAGAATCATTCGTGAAAACCATCATTGACATGTAAACCAGTGTGACCCTGACCCTAACCTGACCCTAACCTGACCCTAACCTGACCCTATCCTGACCTTCGACACACGTAAGGCGGATCTGAACTGCGGATGTTTAAGCATTGAAGAGCGAGAGCTCGTGTCCGTCAGAATAAAGCCTGTGCTTATAACAGTTCCTCCATCAGATGGACGGCTGTGTGTTATTGAGTGGGAAGGTTTGGGCTTCTAGAACTCAATGTCTTATTCTAATGTTACTACAAATATAACTCATTTATTTGAAGGCTATTATAATTCATGTCTCCTGAATACACGAGGAGTTTCTCCAGCAAATGACATTCCTTTGTGTCTCAATGAATGGCGTCTCTGACCTTCCCATTGAGAAAAATGCCACAGTAAGCCCCGCCCCTCCGCCCTGATAGGTCAGAACCGACAGGGGCCGCCCACCCGAGCTCCCGCCTCTCTTTAAAGGGGCCAGACCGGCAACATGTGACTCGATTACAGCGTGGGAGTAAAAATGGAGAGAAGAACAGATCAGGACAGGAATGAGGAGAAACTGGAGGAGAGGAGCGAGGGAACGGTGGAGGTGTAGAGGGGCAGGCGAGAGCTTTCCTCTGGATGGGAATGTGAGTTCTACATTTTGCAATGTCATCGTGGTTTTAAGAACAATGTGCCTTGTGTCCTGTGACACGTTTTAATGGAGGGATGTGTTAAAGTGTTTATAATGTGAGGAGGAACAGGAGTGAGCTTGAGGAGCAGATTACTCATTAAACTCAAGATGGATGCCGACTAACCCTGACCTGAACCTGCTTTCACAGGGGCTGATCATCAGGAAGAGAAGCAGCTCTGGAAGAGAGGAAAACAGCAGCTCTCAGGGGATTGTGCAAGTGTTTGCGGACTCTAGATAGCCGGCGAGGAACAGGTTTAGGGTCAGAGAGAGAGGAAGGGAAGAGAATCCTGACACACACACCTGACAGGTGAACTCCTTCAGCTCAGCGGAAACACCAGGACATGAGTCCCGCTAAACTCAACGGCATGAAAGAGCATCATCCAGGATTTCAAGGTACATCACATTTTTGAGTAACCCTAAATCTTCTATAATTATCTTTCATGCTGTTTAAGGCGAATCAAACATTTGCACTCTTTCAGGCTAAAGATGTGAGCAACAGTGTGTGTGTCCTCGCTCTGTGTGTAATGGCCGAAGCGGAGAGGCGGAGAGAGAGAGAGAGAGAGAGAGAGAGAGAGAGAGAGAGAGAGAGAGAGAGAGAGAGAGAGAGAGAGAGAGAGAGAGAGAGAGAGAGAGAGAGAGAGAGAGAGAGAGAGAGAGAGAGAGAGAGAGAGAGAGAGAGAGAGAGAGAGAGAGAGAGAGAGAGAGAGAGAGAGAGAGAGAGAGAGAGAGAGAGAGAGAGAGAGAGAGAGAGAGAGAGAGAGAGAGAGAGAGAGAGAGAGAGAGAGAGCATGTGGGTGAAGGGTGACGCACGCTTTTATGAATGGGCTGCTGGGACGAGCGCTCTGATTGGTCAGTCCCACTTCTCTCTGTCTATAGTGAAATACGACACCACAGCCGTTAGCACTGCAGTCTCTGTGAAGATAAGAAATGTGCAGAAGTCTTGATCACACACACGAATCTGAAACCCTTCCTGTCTGTCCGGTTCACACACAGGTCAGACGACGGCCGTCCTGCTCAAGAGTAGGTCAGCAGCTCATCATGGAAAACTGGTGTCATGTGACCTCATGGAAACAGGAGATGATGCGAGTGGAAAAGAGCCGTCACACGTCAGTCATGTGACCGAGCGAAGCCAGAACGACACAAGCTTCCGTCATCCCTGATAACCCAACAACTATCCCAGGATCCAGAGTCATGTGATCCGGATTTTCTGACTTTTCAGTTTGGTCCGAATCAAAACTACAGGTGTGAAACCACGAACAGACGAAATCTGGTCCGACGAAAAGAGGTCGTCTCAGTCCGGATCAAACTGAACAAAGGTTTGGTTCGTTTCTAGACTCTCAGAGCATTTACAGGAAGTTCCTGTTTATGTTTAAATATTATAATGTCATTTTTAAATTCAATCTAGGCTACATTGATTATGAAAAGTGAAAAGATGCGCAATAAGACAGAAGGTCAGAAATGATTTAAAACTAAATTTTGTATGATTTTGCTTAGAAAGCCTTTCTTTAAAGTGAATTTCGTTTTGTATAAATTGTATCTTAATTTTAATCAACGTTTCATCAGATAATTGCCTGGATTTAATAAATAAGAAGCAAATAGTCTATAGCAGACAATAATGGCGGGAGCGATCACATGCTTTACACATGAACTGAAGCGTCTCAAATAAACCGAAGCTCAGCAGATACTCGTCTCACAAACATGAGAAATATGTGAATATAAAGCTTGAAATGTCCACTTTTAAACGTAACAAATAAAAAATAGTCCAGCAATGTTCAATAGTGGCAGCGATATGAGTCCGTTCAGTCATTCTTGTCAAAGACGCACATCCGTTTACAAACCAATCAATGTCCAGATGCCGCTCACATGATGATGACGAGTGGACACGCGTGTGTCATGTGCAGTTCTTTAGGGCGCCCACATGATGATGACGAGTGGACACGCGTGTGTCATGTGCAGTTCTTTAGTGCGCCCACATGATGATGACGAGTGGACACGCGTGTCATGCAGTTCTTTAGTGCGCTCACATGATGATGACGAGTGGACACGCGTGTGTCATGTGCAGTTCTTTAGTGCGCTCACATGATGATGACGAGTGGACACGCGTGTGTCATGTGCAGTTCTTTAGTGCGCTCACATGATGATGACAAGTGGACACGCGTGTCATGTGCAGTTCTTTAGTGCGCTCACATGATGTTGACGAGTGGACACGCGTGTGTCATGTGCAGTTCTTAAGTGCGCCCACATGATGATGACGAGTGGACACGCGTGTGTCATGTGCAGTTCTTTAGTGCGCCCACATGATGATGACGAGTGGACACGCGTGTCATGCAGTTCTTTAGTGCGCTCACATGATGATGACGAGTGGACACGCGTGTGTCATGTGCAGTTCTTTAGTGCGCTCACATGATGATGACGAGTGGACACGCGTGTGTCATGTGCAGTTCTTTAGTGCGCCCACATGATGATGACGAGTGGACACGCGTGTCATGCAGTTCTTTAGTGCGCTCACATGATGATGACGAGTGGACACGCGTGTGTCATGTGCAGTTCTTTAGTGCGCTCACATGATGATGACGAGTGGACACGCGTGTGTCATGTGCAGTTCTTTAGGGCGCCCACATGATGATGACGAGTGGACACGCGTGTGTCATGTGCAGTTCTTTAGTGCGCCCACATGATGATGACGAGTGGACACGCGTGTGTCATGCAGTTCTTTAGTGCGCTCACATGATGATGACGAGTGGACACGCGTGTGTCATGTGCAGTTCTTTAGTGCGCTCGCATGATGAAGACGAGTGGACACGCGTGTGTCATGTGCAGTTCTTTAGTGCGCTCACATGATGATGACGAGTGGACACGCGTGTCATGTGCAGTTCTTTAGTGCGCCCACATGATGATGATGAGTGGACACGCGTGTCATGTGCAGTTCTTTAGTGCGCTCACATGATGATGACAAGTGGACACGCGTGTGTCATGTGCAGTTCTTTAGTGAGCCCACATGATGATGACGAGTGGACACGCGTGTCATGTGCAGTTCTTTAGTGCGCTCACATGATGATGACGAGTGGACACGCGTGTCATGTGCAGTTCTTTAGTGCGCTCACATGATGATGACGAGTGGACACGCGTGTCATGTGCAGTTCTTTAGTGCGCTCACATGATGTTGACGAGTGGACACGCGTGTGTCATGTGCAGTTCTTAAGTGCGCCCACATGATGATGACGAGTGGACACGCGTGTGTCATGTGCAGTTCTTTAGTGTGCCCACATGATGATGACGAGTGGACACGCGTGTGTCATGTGCAGTTCTTTAGTGCGCCCACATTATGATGACGAGTGCACACGCGTGTGTCATGTGCAGTTCTTTAGGGCGCCCACATGATGATGACGAGTGGACACGCGTGTGTCATGTGCAGTTCTTTAGTGAGCCCACATGATGATGACGAGTGGACACGCGTGTCATGTGCAGTTCTTTAGTGCGCTCACATGATGATGACGAGTGGACACGCGTGTGTCATGTGCAGTTCTTTAGTGCGCCCACATGATGATGACGAGTGGACACGCGTGTGTCATGTGCAGTTCTTTAGTGCGCCCACATGATGATGACGAGTGGACACGCGTGTGTCATGTGCAGTTCTTTAGTGCGCTCACATGATGATGACGAGTGGACACGCGTGTCATGTGCAGTTCTTTAGTGCGCCCACATGATGATGATGAGTGGACACGCGTGTCATGTGCAGTTCTTTAGTGCGCTCACATGATGATGACAAGTGGACACGCGTGTGTCATGTGCAGTTCTTTAGTGAGCCCACATGATGATGACGAGTGGACACGCGTGTGTCATGTGCAGTTCTTTAGTGCGCTCACATGATGTTGACGAGTGGACACGCGTGTGTCATGTGCAGTTCTTAAGTGCGCCCACATGATGATGACGAGTGGACACGCGTGTGTCATGTGCAGTTCTTTAGTGTGCCCACATGATGATGACGAGTGGACACGCGTGTGTCATGTGCAGTTCTTTAGTGCGCCCACATGATGATGACGAGTGAACACGCGTGTGTCATGTGCAGTTCTTTAGTGCGCTCACATGATGACGAGTGGACACGCGTGTGTCATGTGCAGTTCTTTAGTGCGCCCACATGATGATGACGAGTGAACACGCGTGTGTCATGTACAGTTCTTTAGTGCGCTCACATGATGACGAGTGGACACGCATGTGTCATGTGCAGTTCTTTATTGCGCCCACATGATGATGACGAGTGGACACGCGTGTCATGTGCAGTTCTTTATTGCGCCCACATGATGATGACGAGTGGACACGCGTGTCATGTGCAGTTCTTTAGTGCGCTCACATGATGATGACGAGTGGACACGCGTGTCATGTGCAGTTCTTTAGTGCGCTCACATGATGATGACGAGTGGACACGCGTGTGTCATGTGCAGTTCTTTAGTGTGCCCACATGATGACGACGAGTGGACACGTGTGTGTCATGTAAAGTTCTTTAGTGCGCTCACATGATGATGACGAGTGGACACATGTGTGTCATGTAAAGTTCTTTAGTGCGCTCACATGATGATGACGAGTGGACACACGTGTGTCATGTAAAGTTCTTTAGTGCGCTCACATGATGATGATGAGTGGACACGCGTGTGTCATGTAAAGTTCTTTAGTGCGCCCACATGATGACAACGAGTGGACACACGTGTGTCGTGCAGTTTTTAGTGCGCCCACATGATGATGATGAGTGGACACGCGTGTGTCATGTGCAGTTCTTTAGTGCGCCCACATGATGATGACGAGTGGACACGCGTGTCATGTAAAGTTCTTTAGTGCGCCCACATGATGATGACGAGTGGACACGCGTGTGTCATGTGCAGTTCTTTAGTGCGCCCACATGATGATGACGAGTGGACACGCGTGTCATGTGCAGTTCTTTAGTGCGCCCACATGATGATGACGAGTGAACACACGTGTGTCATGTGCAGTTCTTTAGTGCGCTCACATGATGACGAGTGGACACGCGTGTGTCATGTGCAGTTCTTTAGTGCGCTCACATGATGATGACAAGTGGACACGCGTGTGTCATGTGCAGTTCTTTAGTGCGCCCACATGATGAGGACGAGTGGACATGCGTGTGTCATGTGCAGTTCTTTAGTGCGCCCACATGATGATGACGAGTGGACACGCGTGTGTCATGTGCAGTTCTTTAGTGCGCCCACATGATGATGACGAGTGGACACGCGTGTGTCATGTGCAGTTCTTTAGTGCGCCCACATGATGATGACGAGTGGACACGCGTGTGTCATGTGCAGTTCTTTAGTGCGCCCACATGATGATGACGAGTGGACACGCGTGTGTCATGTGCAGTTCTTTAGTGTGCCCACATGATGATGACGAGTGGACACGCGTCATGTAAAGTTCTTTAGTGCGCCCACATGATGATGACGAGTGGACACGCGTGTGTCATGTGCAGTTCTTTAGTGCGCCCACATGATGATGACGAGTGGACACGCGTGTGTCATGTGCAGTTCTTTAGTGCGCCCACATGATGATGACGAGTGAACACGCGTGTGTCATGTGCAGTTCTTTAGTGCGCTCACATGATGATGACGAGTGGACACGCGTGTGTCATGTGCAGTTCTTTAGTGCGCCCACATGATGATGACGAGTGAACACGCGTGTGTCATGTGCAGTTCTTTAGTGCGCCCACATGATGATGACGAGTGGACACGCGTGTGTCATGTGCAGTTCTTTAGTGCGCCCACATGATGATGACGAGTGGACACGCGTGTGTCATGTGCAGTTCTTTAGTGCGCCCACATGATGATGACGAGTGAACACGCGTGTGTCATGTGCAGTTCTTTAGTGCGCTCACATGATGACGAGTGGACACGCGTGTGTCGTGCAGTTCTTTAGTGCGCTCACATGATGATGACGAGTGTACACGCGTGTGTCATGTGCAGTTCTTTAGTGCGCCCACATGATGAGGACGAGTGGACATGCGTGTGTCATGTGCAGTTCTTTAGTGCGCTCACATGATGATGACGAGTGGACACGCGTGTGTCATGTGCAGTTCTTTAGTGCGCCCACATGATGATGACGAGTGGACACGCGTGTGTCATGTGCAGTTCTTTAGTGCGCCCACATGATGATGACCAGTGGACATGCGTGTGTCATGTAAAGTTCTTTAGTGCGCTCACATGATGGCAATGTGAAACCAAACCAAAACTAACCGAATGTATAAAAAGTATCAAAACATAAACTTCGATTCGGACCGTGGTGCGACTCTCAGGTGTGAAAACGCCCTAAAGCACCTGCTCCCCCTCTGACCCCTGCTCACCTCTGACCCCTGAGCCGGGTCATCTGCCTTCTGTCTGCAGGACCAGAACCAGAACCAGCTCAAGGCGTCCATCCTGCGCTCAGTAGTCCGTGTAGGTCCTGTGGGCCGTCAGCAGCTACATCTGGCTACTGGGTCTCTGATGGCCGCCCGTCCGTCTGGAGGATCTGGGTCACATGACCACAGCTGGAGCGGTACGTCACATGACCACAGCTGGAGGGAAACGAGGCCGATGTGGTTCTGAACCTGGCATACAGTGTAGAGATCTGTGTGTGTCCGACTACAGCTACATTGTCTGCTGGGTTTCAGAGCCGCTTCTTACACAGGAGTTGCGCTTGCAGACGTTTGACACTGTCAGTCTTTAAATTATCAATAAAGTTTGGACATGGTCAGTCTGAGGAGGCGTGTCATCTGTGTCATCACTAACCCATGGTCAATCTGAGGAGGCGTGTCATCTGTGTCATCACTAACCCATGGTCAGTGTGAGGAGGCGTGTCATCTGTGTCATCACTAACCCATGGTCAGTCTGAGGAGGCGTGTCATCTGTGTCATCACTAACCCATGGTCAGTGTGAGGAGGCGTGTCATCTGTGTCATCACTAACCCATGGTCAGTGTGAGGAGGCGTGTCATCTGTGTCATCACTAACCCATGGTCAGTCTGAGGAGGCGTGTCATCTGTGTCATCACTAACCCATGGTCAGTGTGAGGAGGCGTGTCATCTGTGTCATCACTAACCCATGGTCAGTGTGAGGAGGCGTGTCATCTGTGTCATCACTAACCCATGGTCAGTGTGAGGAGGCGTGTCATCTGTGTCATCACTAACCCATGGTCAGTGTGAGGAGGCGTGTCATCTGTGTCATCACTAACCCATGGTCAGTCTGAGGAGGCGTGTCATCTGTGTCATCACTAACCCATGGTCAGTGTGAGGAGGCGTGTCATCTGTGTCATCACTAACCCATGGTCAGTGTGAGGAGGCGTGTCATCTGTGTCATCACTAACCCATGGTCAGTGTGAGGAGGCGTGTCATCTGTGTCATCACTAACCCATGGTCAGTGTGAGGAGGCGTGTCATCTGTGTCATCACTAACCCATGGTCAGTCTGAGGAGGCGTGTCATCTGTGTCATCACTTACCCATGGTCAGTCTGAGGAGGCGTGTCATCTGTGTCATCACTAACCCATGGTCAGTGTGAGGAGGCGTGTCATATGTGTCATCACTAACCCATGGTCAATCTGAGGAGGCGTGTCATCACTAACCCATGGTCAGTGTGAGGAGGCGTGTCATCTGTGTCATCACTAACCCATGGTCAGTGTGAGGAGGCGTGTCATCTGTGTCATCACTAACCCATGGTCAGTGTGAGGAGGCGTGTCATCTGTGTCATCACTAACCCATGGTCAGTCTGAGGAGGCGTGTCATCTGTGTCATCACTAACCCATGGTCAGTGTGAGGAGGCGTGTCATCTGTGTCATCACTAACCCATGGTCAGTGTGAGGAGGCGTGTCATCTGTCATCACTAACCCATGGTCAGTGTGAGGAGGCGTGTCATCTGTGTCATCACTAACCCATGGTCAGTGTGAGGAGGCGTGTCATCTGTGTCATCACTAACCCATGGTCAGTGTGAGGAGGCGTGTCATCTGTGTCATCACTAACCCATGGTCAGTCTGAGGAGGCGTGTCATCTGTGTCATCACTAACCCATGGTCAGTCTGAGGAGGCGTGTCATCTGTGTCATCACTAACCCATGGTCAGTGTGAGGAGGCGTGTCATCTGTGTCATCACTAACCCATGGTCAGTCTGAGGAGGCGTGTCATCACTAACCCATGGTCAGTGTGAGGAGGCGTGTCATCGGTGTCATCACTAACCCATG